>NC_091287.1:266472066-266737066 GCF_032444005.1 Ranitomeya imitator | reverse complement strand
CGTGGGAAAATGTCTCACCCAGCAATGCCAAAAGTGAGACTAGGGACTATTTTCTCACAGGGGCGTAGGAATACCTTGTGAGGAATTCATTATGGAAGGATACCTTCCATCATTGTGTTCCTGGAGCCCCTGGAGAGCAGTCATATCTGCTGATGCTCCTTCTCTCCACAGGAGATCGTCATGGGACACTCGTTTTAATTGGATTTCTGCGGATCAGGGAGTATAGTGTTTGTTTATTATTTTTATATTTTTTACAGGTGACAATGGCTTCGGGGAACAAAGTGACAAGTGATGGTGAGTATGTACTCTGTTATATGTACTGTATGTATGTTGCATGTATGTATGTACTGTATGTCGCATGTTGTCACATGGTGCATGTTGTCACATGGTGCCGCATGGAGCATGGTGCATGGCGCATGTCATCGCATGGTGCATGTAGCATGGCGCCGCATGGTGCATGGCACCGCATGGTGCATGTTGTCGCATGGTGCATGTCGTTGCATGGTGCATGTCGCATGTCGTCGCATGGTGCATGTTGCATGTTGTCGCATGGTGCATGTTGGCGCATGGTGCATATCGCATGATGCATGTCGCATGGTGCATGTCGCATGGTGCATGTCGCATGGTGCATGTCGCATGGTGCATGTCCCCGCATAGTGCATGTAGCATGACACGACATTGGTGCATGTCGCATGTCGCCGCATGGCACATGTCGCATGTCGTCGCATAGTGCATGTTGCATGTCATTGCATGGTGCATGTAGCATGGCGCCGCATGGTACATGTCGTCACATGGTGCATGTCGTATGTCGTCACATGGTGCATGGTGCATGTCGTCGCATGGTGCATGATGGTGCATGGTGCATGTCTCATATCATCGCATGGTGCATGCTGTCGCAGGGTGCATGTCGCATGTCGTCACATGGTGCATGTCGCCGCATGGTGCATGTCGCATGTCATCACATTGTGCATGTCATCGCATGGTGCATGTTGTCACATGGTGCATGTTGTCGCATGGTGCATGCCGCATGTCATCGCATGGTGCATGATGGTACATGTTGCATGTCGTCGCATGGTGCATGTCGTCGCATGTGCATGTCATTGCATGGTGAATGTTGCATGTCGTCGCATGGTGCATGTCGCATGGTGCATGTAACATGGCGCCGCATGGTGCATGTCGCATGGTGCATGTAGCATGTCGTCGCATGGTGCATGTCGCATGTCGTCGTATGGTGCATGTCACATGGTGCATGTAGCTTGTCGTCACATGGTGCATGTCGCATGTCGTCGCATGGTGCATGTCGCATAGTGCATGTCGCATGTCGCCGCATGGTGCATTTCATCGCATGGTGCATATAGCATGGTGCTGCATGGTGCATGTCGTTGCATAGTGCATGTCGCATGTCATCGCATGGTGCATGTCACATGTCATTGCATGGTGCATGTCGTCGCATGGTGCATGATGGTGCATGGTGCATGTCGCACGCCATCGCATGGTGCATGTGGTCGCATGGTGCATGTCGTTGCATGGTGCATGTCGTCGCATGGTGCATGATGCATGTCGATGCATGGTACATGTCGGTGCATGGTGCATGACGCATGTCGTCGCATGGTGCATGTGTTGCATAATGTCACATGTTGCATGGTGTGTGTTGTAGCATGACACCGGCAGACACCGGCGCCGGCACGCAGACACCGGCGCCGGCCACACATACCGGCGCCGGAACGCAGACACCGGCGCCGGGCCGCACATATTGGCACTGGCACGCAGACACCGGCGCTGGCACACAGACCCCCGGCGTCCGCACACAGTCACGCCTGCCGCTGATCCCAGCACACACAGCCCCGCCCACCCCCAACACAGCAGAAAAAATAACAATGAAAAATGTAATAACTGGTCATAATAGAGATACTGTAGGTATACTGCATATTGTATCTAATATTACTCAGTTTAGCATAACAAGTTAAACACTTATGTTCATATAGGTCATCAGTGCCCTGATCACTCAATGGTCCATTAAAGCCAGATATGACCATGCCCGTCAGACTCCACGGAGTGATCTATTGCACTCTACTACCCAACGTCAGCGTGTGGGTGGTGATGGACGTATCAGGTTCATCTCCACCTACAATCATGAATGGGAGAGCATGCGCTCTATTCTCAAAAAACACTGGCCTGTCCTTCAAACTGAACCTTCTCTGTGTGCCGCCCTGGGTAGTTTCCCTCTCATGACCCCGGGAAGGGGTACAAACCTCGGTGATATGTTGGTTAGAAGCCATTACCTTCCTGCTCCAGCCAATTTCTTTGGTACGGGTGGTCCCCGCCCAGGGTGTACTTCCTGTGGGCAATGTCTTGCCTGCGCCATTGTCCTGCGCTGCTCCGATTTCACTTCGAGTGACGGCTCTAAAGTGTTTCAAATTAGACAGCGTATTACCTGTGGCACTACCAACGTTATATACTATGCCACGTGTCGTTGCCCCAGAATATACGTTGGTCTTACTACTCATGAACTTAGAGTCCAAGTACGGGAGCATTTGCGGGACATTGGTGCGGACAGGACGGTGTCCGCGGTGTCGGATTTAAAAACAATCCCCCGACATTTTCGATCGCATCACAATTGTAACGAGAAATTACTTATGGTTAGGGGGATTGATGTGCTCCATTTAGGTGTGAGAGGTGGCGATAGTAACAAACGGCTAGCACATATCAAAACTAAATGGATTGTTCTGCTTGACACCATGACCCCCAAAGGTCTAAACGAATCCCTGAGTTTTGTTCCCTATCTATAGCAGGTTACCTCCTTGGTTCACTGATCTGTGTATGCTATCTCCCATCTTTGTCCCTCCGGTGGAAATGTATTTTTGTTTTTATTCTGTTTTTAACTTGTATTCTTTTCTTTTTTATTATCAGTAATATTGTCCATCAATGGGCTTTTCTTTGGTTCCCCCTTTCCCATCACCTGTTGCTGGAACTTATATATTTTTTGGCCAATTGAACATGTAGATGCTTCTCATGGACAAGAACTGGCAATTTTGTGCCTGCCTAACATGAGATCATATCTGCTTGATGTTATTCCGTAGGAACATAATGTGTTATAAATTTTCTGTACAATTGTGATTATGTAATAACATTATGTGTATATGACATTACCATTATGTTCCTTTCGGGATATTGTTATTTTCTATAGCCATGCACTCCTGGATATATGCCCTTATATGTGGGTCACTTTGTGCCAGTTTATTTGATCGTATTGTCTTGATGCAGTTCTTGTCTGTTGATTATATGGGTACTAGATCTGTGTCCCTTATGCTTTTTTGCCTTTAGATATCTTATAATTGGCACGCCCCCGTGTGGCCGCGCGCATCGCCTTGTGTGCGGGCGGTCCTGGCATGTGGGCGGGCGTCTGTGTGCCTTGTGCGTCTGTATTGGGAGCTTTTCCTGGGCGTGCGCACCTGGCCTGATGCTGGGCCCTCATGCCAGACCTTCCCGCCGCAATGCGCATGCGCCGCTAGCGCCACCGTGAGTGGCTGTGACCAGACACATGGTTAGGGTCAGGGGGTTATTAGAAGGTCCTGTTTACTCTATTCCATATCCCCTTGAGGAAGCGGCATGGTAGCGTGGCAAAACATGCGTCGGGGTCATCTCACCGGTGGGACTCCCTTTCTCTACCTCCCCTCTGCATCGTTAAGCTTATTTTGCACAGCTGTTGTCACGATATGGATTTTTTTCCATCTCCACCTTAGGAGTGCGCACTTGCTTATTGTCTATCTGGATTACTGTGCATGGCTTACCATGCTTTTACTACTATGCACATGGAGTTTTTGCTCCTTCCTTTGTGTAGCTATATTTTGGTACTAGGGTGGTAGAGGAGTGGTATTCCCCTTTTCTGTGCCTTTCTGGAATACACATATTTATTGAATTACTGATGTCCGGTTTTAAACATTTGTATTAATAAAGTCTCTATTTGCATATATATTACTTTATGCTCCTTGTTATCCTTTTTTTTTTGCATATATTATACGGAGCGGATATAAATTGTCTGGGTGTATATACTGATATTTCCACCTAGATCTTTCTGATATGATTTCGGGATTCCTGTTATTATTGAGTGGGTAAATGAGCCTATAGTAATTGTCCCCTTAAAGGACAATTTGGAGGCAAATGTCGCCGTGTCTAGTGTACCTCCACCTACTACCGCTAGACGCTGATGTTTCCTCGACCGCTGGGGACATCTGGTGGCAAGATGTCCTGACTGTTGGCAAACATGACAAACATGGAGTGCACGAGCAGTCCGGGACTTAGATCCCGCTCGTGACATTTCCATTTCTTCATGTGTCTCAGAGGCCAGGACTGGAGATTCCAAAGGTTTGGCAAAGGTGGGAGCCAGCCGAAACCTCTGCCTACACTGGGCTCGCTTTAACCTCCGCTCATGAAAATGGAGGTCAATACGAGTGGACACTGCTATTAACTCCTCCAGTTTGGCGGGAATCTCTCGAGTGGCCAGACCGTCCTTCACGTGGTCAGCCAGCCCCCTCCAAAATATCAGAATAAGGGCTTTATCTGACCACTCCAACTCAGATGCCAGGGTGCGAAAGTGGATGGCAAAATGGCTGACCAAGGATGAGCCCTGAGGCAATGCCAACAGTTGGAGCGCCGTATCATGGGTGACACGAGGTCCTAAAAAGACCTGTTTCAGAGTGCTCAGGAACAACGAAGCACTCTGCACCACATGATCGCCATGCTCCCACAGCGGCGTAGCCCACTCCAATGCCCTTGTCCGACAGGAGAGACACAATAAATCCCACCTTAGCCTGCTCTGTGTGGAAACGTGCGGCCAGAAGCTCGAGATGTATAGAGCACTGATTCACGAAACCCCTACAAGACTTAGTATTACCAGAGAATTTTTCTGCTAGAGGGAAGCGAGATAGAGTCAGAACAGGGGTGGCAGTGGACAAGCTTGCGGCAGTCTCGCTAGCAGCCTGAATAGCAACTGCGGTTACATCCACAGCTGAGGTTGTGCGCTCGAGAGCCCCCAACCTACCCTCCAGCTGCTGGATGTACAGCAAGGATTGCTGTTTGTCCACCATTACTAGAAAGACCCTGGCGCTAGTGTAATGTTAGGGCTAGCAGAACACACCAAATTATAAGAGAGATGGTACAAGGTGCATGCGCAGCCCGGGGTCCACCGTGCAGAGATGGAACCTGCTGCTGAGTAATGATGGACTGTATGGCGGTACATTGTGGATACACACACGGGTTAACTTCACCCTGTGTGAAGGAAGCAAACCCTGTTGCGTCAGAGGGCCGCAGTACCACACCAAGAGCGCAAGCAATGAGTCTCAGGACTCTATCCCAAGACACAGGATTAGAGTACGTTCAGACTACTTGTGCTCAAAACCGCAACTGGGGTGTCAAAGTAACAGAAAATATAACTTAAAGCACAAGAGTGCGTGCTGTGCCACTTTGGCGGATGCCACTAACCACCCAGACTTGGGATAGGAAAGCGCTCTATAGGAGCACGGCGCCGCACTGGCGGCTACAGCAATAGAAGCTGTACCGTGTGTCTTTATGTTGACAGCTTAGTTAGGCGCTAGACAGGAAGCATCCACCTTTTGCGAACAGTCATACACAAGGGAAGGGATTTTAAAGAAAGTTTTGCACTCATCAACACACACAGGATTCCAAATGTACACTAGCGCATGGCCGTGTGGCCATGCGAACCTTTTATAGCTGCAGCAAGATCAGGACCTTCCCAGAAGGACCAATGGGAGTCAGCCACAGAAGAAGAACACCTTCAGGACCTTCCTAAAGGACCAATGGGATTTGCTGCAGTATCTAAGCATGTGACCCTTGATCTCCAACGAGAGATCTTGCCCTGGGCATGCTCAGAAAGGGAAGAGCAGGACTTAGTCCCAAACACATCTGCTTGCCGCTGCCCAGTACTGGCTACAATGGCAGAAGCTGGAAATGCAACAGTAACCAGTCGTCCAGTATCAGCCTGAGCCAGACGCTGGGACCGACGTCTCCGCTGAGCAGACTCCACTGCGGCTGGAGAAGAATGGGAGACCGCAGAAGAGATGGTTTGAGATTTCCCATCTGCAGAGGCAGGAAATCGACACCTAACACTCTCTAAGCAACATAAATTTATATATAATATATACTGTATGTGTCACTGACATATATATGTATATATATATATACAGTAAGTATTATATGTGTGTAAATCTATTCTATTCTAACCTGTCAGTGAGATTTTACTGTATGCACACAGGAATTGCCAGCTTTTCTTCTGTCTACCTAGCTATCTAGTTGTAAAAAACAGAAGGCAGCACTCCAAAAAGTAGTTTCAAAGTAAGGTGGACTTTATTCGGTCCACATCGCGTGGCGACGTTTCAGCTATAAGCCTTTTTCAAGCTTGTCATTTACACATCATTTTCAAAGGAAATATTTTCATCCTGGTGTCACGATTCACACCGTGACCGTCACCCCTACGTCACGGATCGGGGTGATTTTAGGCCAACAGACCGCTATCACATGTACAGGGGGGCTTATCTTAGTTATCCCTGCACTCCACAGTGTGATGAAAAAAAACACACAAGGCTATTGACCTCTTAGTTTACAGCAGGGGCTTATTTTAGGTATCCCACTGCTCTTCAATATACCACGAACTGCAGGGATTTATGTATATCCTGCTTACAGTTCCACTTGAAACGTGCAGCTCTCTGGCACCCCCTTACTCTCAGGTCAGATTAGGTACTGCACGTAGGGTAATTAGTTACCAGAAAGGCTGCCTGCTATGTACTGGCTATTGGGCACAATGCAGCAACGCGATAAACTACTCCCACGCAGGCAGGAACAATAATTATCAACGCCGCAGTCGCTACAACAACACCCAAAGGCCGGCACATGGTAAGCTGCCACCAGCTTCGATTAAACGGGTCCGAAGCTAACCCAAAAACAGTAGCGTAATTCCCTTCAGGAGACTTAGGGTACGTTTTAGAACAGGAAGAACTAACTAGTAATTTATATATTTTACTCCGTTAAAATTAGGCAGTGCTTATAAAAGATGTTACAATATGAGACAATTGAAAAAAATATGTACAAGGTAATTATTAAAAAAACAGGGATTACATGAGAAATAACACTTACATGTGTTCAGATCAGTTCAGGCAACCAGGGTAGTGGGGCTTCCATCTGTCCCAATGCATTAGGAACAGCTCTTCAGGTCAGACTCACATGGCTTCCAGCAGACAGACTCACTGCTGGAGTCTGCCAAAACACTTATAGCTCAACCTGGTGACATCACTAAAAGGGGTTGGATTACCCCGTACCTCCTACCTCTTCAGTTTAACTAACTTTAACCTAAATTTGTCTAATGCCGGTATCTCCGCTACAGAACACGTCATAGTCATAACAAACCCAGCATTCATCTCGTCTTAACATTGGCATTCTAATGAGATCAAATATGTCCTATGTGTGATGCAGAATTACAGAGAAATCCCTACTTTTTTACCTGATGGATTTAGAAGCTCAGGTTTAGTGTGATTGATAGAGGCTCCCATGGACTTTAGCAATATCTATTTAATATTCTCTTAGCCCCAGTAGTTGGCCCAATATCTTATCATATTAGAACAAAGACTCTCATGGATTCTGGAAGCTTCTCTAATCCAGTTTCTGCTGGAGGAAGATTTGAGCCTGGTCGTAAAAATTCTTTTAGGAGGAGCAGGAGGGGTTTGAGAGCTGAAAGTCAGGAATTTGCAAGAAGCCATAAAAGCTCTCCTACACACACACTCACAAGGCAAGCTAAACACAGAGTGAAGGGGGGTCGCCGCCCACCCTATATGTGTTGGCAGCGAAACTAAACTTATATGATATTTCATAAAATATCGTGACACCTCCCCCTTTTGGTGTGCGCTATGGCAGCAGAACCCCTCAGTATGCCTCCATGCGCACCTCAGTAGGTTCACGCTGGCGGGACAGTCCATCTGCATTGCCATGCTCCCTGCCCATTTTGTATTCAATGGTGAAGTCAAACTGCTGAAGGGCAAGGCTCCAGCGTAGCAACCTGCCGTTGGTTCCACACATGGTGTTTAGCCAGCTGAGAGGTTTGTGGTCTGTCACCACAGTGAAGGTGCAACCGTACAAGTAGGGCTGCAAGGCCCAGACTATGGCCAGGCACTCCTTCTCAATGGTGGAGTAGGCCACTTCCCTCGGCAAAAGTTTACGGCTCAGGTACAGCACGGGGTGCTCTTGGTCCTCGAGTCAACCTGGCTGAGCACAGCACCAAGGCTAAACTCGCTGGAGTCAGTCTGTACCAAGAACAGTCAACTGCTGTCAACTGCTTTCAACACAGTGGCGTTGCACAGTGCTGTTTTCAATGCCTGGAAGGCCCCCTCACAGCCGTCGGTCCAGTTGATGATGTGGGGTAGCTTCTTCCTGGTGAGATCCGTCAAAGGTTTTGCAAGGCCACTATAGTGATGTACGAAGCGCCTATAGTACCCTGCCGTGCCCCGGAAGGACATCACTTGTTTCTTGGTCTTGGTCGATAGGGTGTTCGCCGTAGTGGGGCGTGATTCCCGGTGTCCACCTCGTGGACGGCTAACTCAGTCCTTCCAGCTCGGTTGGAGAAAATGGCCCGGAAGGGTTCCAGCTTGGTCTGCAACTGCGACCGCTGGGGTTCGGTTAGTGAGGCGCTTACCTCCACGTCCTCAATGGACCCACCGGCCTTTGCTTGGGCCAGCATGTCCAGGAGGGTGTCTTCCTCCCAGTCTTTGGGTAAGCTGCAGACTGGTAGGACGAAAGGTTCACGCTCGTGATGAGCCATCATGTTGACATGAAAGGCCTTTCGCCTACCCCGAGCGTGGTCAAGCGTGACCACGTAAGTGACCGGGTTGAGCTGTTGGTGGACGATGTACGGGCCCTCGCATGCTGCCTAAATCTTATCCGTTGGTACAGGGACCAGCACCCTCACCTTTTGACCCACGTGGTAGGTCCGCTCCCGGGCGTTCTAGTCGTACCAGTGCTCCTGGTCAGCCTGAGCCTGCATCATGTTTTCATGCACCAACTGCGTCAAGGTCTGCATCTTGTCTCGGAAGCTCATGACATACTCCACTATGGACACTTCAGAAGGGTTCGGCTCCTCTTCCCAGGATTCTCTTACCAACCCAAGGGGTCCCCGGACTCGCCTGCCATACAGGAGCTCGAAGGGGGAGAACCCCGTTGAGGCCTGCGGAACCTCTCGGTAAGCGAATAGCAGGTGTGGGAGGTATCGCTCCCAGTCGCGCCCTTGGGTCTCAACCAGCATGCGTAGCATCTGTTTGAGGGTACCATTGAAGCATTCACACAAGCCATTGGTCTGTGGGTGATATGCACTCGATACCAGGTGCTTCACCCGCATTCTCTTACATAGAGCCTCCATTAGGTGAGACATGAATTGGGTCCCTTGATCAGTAAGCATCTCCCTGGGAAATCCTACACGTGAAAAGATAGCCAACAGGGCATCCGCCACCTTATCTGCCCTAGTTGACGACAGAGCTACTGCCTCTGGGTACCAGGTAGCGTAGTCTACCACAGTAAGAATATATCGCTTTCCAGAGCTGCTGGGGATGGCCTGCGGGCCCACAATGTCCACCGCGATCCTCTGGAAAGGCTCCTCTATCGCTGGCAACGGGATCAGGGGAGCCTTAAGAGCAGGCCCCGCCTTCCCCACTCTTTGACAGGTGACACAGGAGCGGCAGTAGTTTGACACATCTGTCCCCATCTTAGACCAATAGAAGTGTTGAGACAGCCGGGCCTTAGTTTTGCTGATCCCCAAGTGTCCAGCTAGCGGGATCTCATGGGCAATCCGTAACAACTCACCTCGGAATTGCTGCAGGATGACCAGCTGTCTTTCCCTCAACCACTCCTTTTGTGATTCTCTGGGTACCTTCCTAGTTCCCAGAACACCCTCTCCTTCTCAGTCACGGAGGTGGGCTTCTCGGCGAGTTGTCTCAAACTCTCTAGGCTCGCATCTGCGTGCAGAGCGGCCTGAAACGCCTGAAACTCCAGGGGAAGCCAGAAGCGATGTCAAAGTCCCTTCCGCACAGGAATCCTCTGGGACCTGCTCTGGGTCCACCTCTGGTTCAGTCACAACGATGACTGAGGAGGGTCCGGAAGGCAGACAGTTATCTGCGTTCCGGGCACTCTGACTGCGGGTGACAGCAGCTATGTAGGCTTTCCTCCCGGGGGTTTCTACAGACCCATCAGCCGGCGCTGCTATGGGCTCTACCTCCCCATCCACCCCCAACACTCCAGGGGCAGTGCTACTTATGGGCCAGTTTCCTTCCTCGGTGGCACTGGTCACTTTCATGGCATCACCGTCCTCACGGTTCCCATGCATCTCCCCATTTCCTGTAGCACCGACACTTGCCCCTGTTAGGGGTTCCTCAGCCGTCTCACTCCGCTGAGCGACGTGGCTGGGCATGACTGTACCTATGGACACATTAACCTTCACAGAAAAATAATTATCAGGTTTAGTTGGCTCAGATACAACATCGGGGATAACGTTACCCTCATTAGCAGATTAGGGAGGGGTGTCAGGAATGTAGTATGCAACCATACTCCCCAAATCAGTCCCCAACAAAACATCAGTGGGCAAATTATCAGACAGCCCCACACCCTTCACCCTGCTCCCGGCACCCCAATCAATATAAACCCGGGCCATTGGCAAGGGACAGCTGATGCCCCCAATCCCAGTGACAGTTAGGGTTTTCCCCGGAATGATTTCTTCAGGGGCCGCCAGTTTGGGTCCGATGAGGGTCCGTTCAGCCCCGGTGTCCTTGAAGCCTGTAGCGACATGGCCTCCCACAGTGACGTGCTGTACGTTGTCACACACCCTCCCAGCCACCCCATCCACCAAAAGAACTGCTGTGTTAGGCCCTGGGACCTTGGCTGGGGGGTTCTTCTGCTTGTCTGGGCAGTAGAGACTGATATGGCCATTCCGCTTGCAGAAGAAACACTGGCGAGGTTCGGTGGTAGGTCTGGTGCTGTTGGCCATGGCGACAGGACCTCTGGTGTGTTGGCTAGCAGGGGTACTGGTGTTGGTTTCAGGCTTACCGCCTCTCCAGCTGGTGGTGACTGGCTTTCGCACTTCCGATCTACGGTTGGCCTCATAGGCATCGGCAATCTGTGCTACTTTCATCACGTCTTTGGGTTCTCTGTCCATCACGAACAGTCGCACCTCAGCTGGGCAAAGATGTAAGAACTGGTCTTTGATCATCAGGTCTTGCAGCTGTGCAAAGGTGGTCACTAGTGTTGAGCATTCCGATACCGCAAGTATCGGGTATCGGCCGATATTTGCAGTATCAGAATTCCGATACCGAGTTCCGATATTTACCGCCTATCGGATACCGGAATCAGAAGTTCCCAGAATTCAAACTGCACGAATTCAGCCAATGAGGAATGATTACAAGTGTGGGCACATCCTGTTCAGCATGGTGGGCACGTAACTACTGGCAAGGCTGTGATTGGCTGCTGAAATGATGTCATGATGCACTATAAAAAACGCTGCCGCCATTTTGGGCTCACTCTGCTGTGAATTGAGTTAGGGACAGGACGCTGTGTTCTGACTGAGGGCCAGTTGAGATAGCGATTTGCTTCATTGCGCTTTTCCCAGGCTAATTAACAACCGCTGCGTGAGAACCTTGCTTTTGCCTTGCAGCGCTGTTTTCACAGCATTCTTCAAGGTCTCTGTGTGTGTGTGTGCAGCTCACTCTGTAGTTTGTGTGCAGCCACAGCCGGTTGTATTCAGCTCAGGGTGGTTCACACTGCCTCATACTGTTCTATCCATTGTCCTTTTTTGCTATTAGTGCAGCCTGCTGCACATTTTTTTCAAATATTTCTTATTAGTGGCTTTCCACCCGTATCCAGCTAAATTGTGGAAAAACACTACATAGGATAACATAGAGGAGGTTTTTTGGGCCTTGCAGTGCCGTTTACGGCTGTCTGCACGGTCTCCGTGTGAGTGCAGCTCGCCCTGTTGTCTGTGTGCAGCCACAGCCAGTTGTATTCAGCTCAGGGTGCGTTACTGACTCATACCATAAAATACATTGTCCTTTTTTGCTAATAGTGCAGCCTGCTGCACATTTTTTCAAAAATTTCCTATTAGTGGCTTTCCACCCGTATCCAGCTAAATTGTGGAAAAACACTACATAGGATAACATAGAGGAGGTTTTTTGGGCCTTGCAGCGCCGTTTACGGCTGTCTGCATGGTCTCCGTGTGAGTGCAGCTCGCCCTGTAGTCTGTGTGCAGCCACAGCCGGTTGTATTCAGCTCAGGGTGCGTCACTGCCTCATACCGTAAAATACATTGTCCTATTTTGCTAATAGTGCAGCCTGCTGCACATTTTTTTAAATATTTCCTATTAGTGACTTTCCACCCGTATCCAGCTAAATTGTGGAAAAACACTAGATACGATAACATAGAGGAGGTTTTTTGGGCCTTGCAGCGCTGTTTACGGCTGTCTGCACGGTCTCCGTGTGAGTGCAACTCGCTCTGTAGTCAGATCTGCCCCCCCCCCCAAAAAAAATTATAAAGTTCACCAAACACACCACTTTACAGTTGTGTAGGCCACATTAGCTCATATTAAAGTCTAGTCCACACTTTAGAAAATTAGCGTTTCTTATACCTGTTAGGAGCTGTTCAGGAATAAGCACACTAAGCCCTTAGTACTTTTCTGCTTATCTTTATCAGTCAACCAAGATGAAGAGGGCAGGGAGTAAGGCATGTGGGTGTGGGCACGGAGCAGGGAGAGGACATGGTGATTCTGTGCCTGCTGAGGGCACCGGTGACTCATCATCACCCAGTTTCAGCAGGGAACAGTCCTTCATGCGCAGCTTTGTAGGAGAGCGCCGTACACCGCTGCTGCGTGAAGATCAAATTGAAGCCGTTGTCGGATGGATGGCAGCTAACGCATCGACTTCAATTAGTGCCACATCCTCTCAGGCACAGAGCAATGGAGAGCACCCATCTGTCTCTTCACCACCTGCCAAATTGCCCAGGCAGTCAGAGAGCCCAGGACAGGAGCCGTCTCTACTTCTGTTCTCTGAATCTCTTGGCTTGGAAACAGGGGGCCAGCCAAGCTGCATTGGAGAAATGGAAGAAGAGGCAGCGTGCAGTGATTCCCAACAGCTTTGTCTCTCTGACTCTGAAGAGGCGGGTGGGCCAGTGCCTCCGGTCACCACACCGCAGTATGCATCTGATGATGAGACTCAGGTGCCACTTTCTGGTGCATACTGTGCTGCCGAGACTACCCAGGAGGAGCAGTTGGTGGCAGAGGGTAGTGTAGATGATGAGGTCCTTGACCCATCGTGGCGTGAGGTACAGGAAGGTGGTGGGAGCAGCTCTGAGGAAGAGATTCCCCGAATGGGCCAAAGAGGGAGAGGGAGGGGGAAGTGTTATGATCAGGTGACCTTGGAGCAGCATGAAAACTTTCACTGAAGTAGGTGGTAACTATACTGACCGCAAACCCTGATCTAAACAACGCAACTAGAAGTAGCCGTGGGGTGTGCCTACCAAAACCTAGACACCTCGACACAGCCGGAGGACTAAATACCCCTATAGATGGAAATAGGAATTCTACCTTGCCTCAGAGCAGAACCCCAAATAATAGGCAGCCCCCTACAAATATTGACTGTGAGTAGTAGAGGAAAAGACACACGCAGGCAGGAAACAGGATTTAGCAAATGAGGCCACACTAGCTAAATAGGAAAGGATAGGACAGGATACTAAGCGGTCAGTATTAAAAATCCTTCCCAAAATATCCACAGCAGAAAATACAAAAACTCCACAATCTAACTAAAGATGTGGAGCGTATATCTGTAACTCCAGAGAATCCAACAAGACTGAGAAAACACTGACACAGTCTAAGCTGGACAAGAGAAAAACAAATGAATAGCACACAATATAAGCACACTGCATGTGTGCCACAGAAAAAGAAACAGACACTTATCTTTGCTGAATTGGCAGCTAAGCAGGAGAAGCCAGAAAGTGATGCAACACTTTACAAGAAACATTGACAACTGGCAAGGACTAATGAATCCTACACACCTAAATATCCCAGTCAGAACTGCAATCAGCAGATACACCTGGCCAGGACTGCGACTCAGAGACAACTGCATTCCCACCTACAACCACTGGAGGGAACCCAAAAGCAGAATTCACAACAGGGAAGACTGCGGATCCTGTAGCCTCCACTTCGGCACCCGTTAGGAGCATGTCTCTTCCAAAAGTCAAAAAGGGCGCTCCCAAGACTTGCAGTGCCTGGTCCTTTTTTGACACAGTTGCAGATGACATTTGCTTTGTCAAATGCAAGCTGTGTAATCAGAAAGTTAAAAGAGGGAAAAGTGTCAGCAACCTCAATACCACAAATATGTGGAAACATGTGCAGACAAGGCACGCGGTGGAGTTACAAAAACAAACTGAAGACCTAGGCCAACCAACAGCGGCAGCTACCACCTCTTCAGCTCGTGTTGCCTCTTCCTCCAGCTCACACACAGCTGGTTCGGCTTCCTCCCAGGATCGCCATGGGAGAACCTCTGGCACTGTTGTCCAGAGACCCACTGTAATTCCACCCACAGCACCACGTTCCCAGTCATCCTCACACTCCCAGCCCTGTCTACAGCCATCGGTAGTACAGGCATAGGAGAAATGGCGGCCATTCTCTGAAAACCACCCCCGAGCACAGGCTCTGAATGCTGGCATTGCAAAATTGCTGTCCCTTGAAATGCTCTCATTCAGGCTGGTGGAGACTGACAGCTTCCATGACTTGATGGCATTAGCAGTCCCACAGTACAATGTGCCCAGCCGCTTTTATATCAGCAGGCAAGCCGTCCCTGCCCTGCACAAGCATGTGGAGGGACACATAAAACACGCGCTACTGAACGCCGTCCGTAGCAAGGTCCACCTCACCACCGATGCGTGGACCAGTCAACATGGACAGGGGCGATACCTTTCCCTCACTGCCCATTGGGTTAATGTTGTTGAGCCAGGTACAGATCGTGCGAGTGGCGCAGGACGTGTCCTGCCCACTCCAAGGATTGCAGGAATCCAGTCTGTACGCATTGACTCCTCCTCATACACAAGTTTCTCAGAATCATCACTGCAGGAGCCGTTACAAACCACCTCCACATGGAACCGTGAACGTTTACCTGATATGACCGACATGAGCACAGCCATGGCCAAACGTCAACAGGTCGTCTTGAAATTAATTTATTTGGGGAATCGAAGCCACACAGCGCAGGAGCTCTGGAATGCCATCAACCAGGAGAGCAATGTGTGGTTTGTGCCAGCGAATCTCCAGCCAGGCATGGTAGTGTGTGACAATGGCCGAAATCTGGTGGCAGCTTTGGCCCTTAGCAACCTCACTCACATCCCATGTCTGGCACATGTGCTCAATTTGGTTGTGCAGAGTTTTCTGAGGGACTATCCGGATCTTGATGCACTGCTGCACAAGGTCCGCCTAGAGTGTGCTCACTTGCAGCGTTCCAGCACGGCAAGATCGCGCATTGCAGCTCTGCAGCGCCGATTCCGCCTTCCGGAACATTGCATCATATGTGACCTACCTACCAGGTGAAAATCCACATTACATATGTTGCAGTGGTTGTGTGAGCAGCAGCAAGCAGTAATGGAGTACCAGCTGCATTAGGCGCAAAGAAGTCGCACTCCACGCCATTCAGACTTCACAACCACAGAGTGGGCCACTATGAAGGACGTCTGCCAGGTTTTGCGTCCCTTAGATTTCTCCACGCGGATGGCGAGTGCAGATGATGCACTAGTCAGCATGACTGTCCCCCTTATCTGCCTGCTTCAACAAACACTGCAATCGCTAAGGGATAATGTTGTGGAAGAGGTGGAGGATGAGGAGTCACCATTTCCATCAGCTTCTGGACAGTCAGCGCCACGTGGTTCCTCACAAAGGCGTAGGCAGGGGACACTTTGTGAAGAGGATGAGGAGGAGTCAATGGAGGAGGAAAACATCCGTCCAGAGGAGGGAGTTACACAATTGTCCAGTAGTCAGTGTGTACAGCGAGGGTGGGGTGATGAAGAGCGGGCAGAGATCACGCCTCAAGCAGGGGACAGCATTTCTTGGCCAGTTGGCAGTCTGCAGCACATGGTTGATTACATGCTGCAGTGCCTGAGAAATGACCGCCGCATCGCCCACATTCTCAACATGGCTGATTATTGGGTGTACACCCTCCTCGATCCTCGCTACTGGGACAACGTACAAAACCTCATCACACCGTTGACCCGGGAGCGTAAAATGCGGGAGTAGTACCAAGACACACTGGTGAATTCCATCATCTTCTCCAGTCCAACTGAGAGCAGTGCTGCTAGTGCTTTACAAAGCAGCTCAGTGCGTCGAGGCAGTGGAGGAGGCTCTGCACAAAGAGGGAGCAGAAGCAGTGCCTCTGCCCAAGGCAAGACCAGTATGGCCCAACTGTGGCACAGTTTTGTGTGCCCGCCCCAAATGTCTACACCATCACCGCCGACTCCAGTGACAGACTACATGTCTTGCCCTCTTACTGTACTCCCAGATGGCTCTTCCCCTTTCAAGTTTTGGGTCTCTAAGCTGGATACATGGCCAGAGCTAAGCCAGTATGCATTGGAGGTGCTGGCTTGCCCTGCGGCTAGTGTATTATCGGAAAACGTCTTTAGTGCCGCAGGTGGTGTACTAACAGACCGTCACATGCGACTATCCTCCGATAACGTTGACCGGCTCACTTTTCTGAAAATGAACCAGGCCTGGATCTCGCAGGAATTTTCCACTCCTCTTCCTGATTAAATAATTGGGTGTCATCCAGGTCTCCTGATGTGTTCATCTTTCTACCACCTGAACTGTAATTCCTGGACTCCAACACCGCCAGTTGAGGCTCAGCAGTGAAGGCTGCACAGTCAAAACATACGACCCAGTGTTATTGGGTTTCAGTAACGTCAGCTGATCCCCAGCTGTGTAGCCGGCAATGTGTCCTGCGACTACCACGCTGACACAACAACTGAAATGTAAGGGAACCAGTCCCCCTCCAGGCATTTGTTACTGAAAGAGCCACCTCGTGGTAGGGCGCAGCACAGCCGTCATTCATACCCCCTTGGTGCCGTGCGCCGCCTGCTCAGCGTTGTTTTAAGCTGTCCCGGAGCCTGCGCTGTTCTGTTATCCCTTGGCCATGCACACTTAGCGCTGCCCGTCTTCTGACATAATTTGGTGTCAGGCTGGCTGCGCCTGTGCGGCCACGCTGCCCGAGATCCCGCCTCGCAGTGTCTTCTGATTGAATCACACTGCGGGCCTGGGATTCATGGGCATGCGCAGTGCATATCTTCACCTCAGGCTCTCACACATCTCCCTCCACCTTTTTCAGACTGTGCAGTCAGCTGATCCCTAATAGTATGCCACGGCCGTGACGCCGCACAGTCTGAAGAAGCCGGAAGGAGGGGAGTGAGAGGTGAGGATATGCACTGCGCATGCTCATGGATACCAGGCCCGCAGTGGGATTACATTAGACGACACTGCGAGGTGGGATCTAGGGCAGCGTGGACGCACAGGCACTGCCAGCCTAACACGGTCAGCGCTAAGTGTGCATGGCTAAGGGATAACATTACAGCACAGGCTCTGGGACAGCTTCAAACAATGCTGAGGAGGCGGTGCACGGCACCAAGGGGGTAGGAATGACGGCTGTGCTGCGTCCCATTACAAAGGAAATTCCAACCTCCGGGACGGTTTCACGGTATCAGGGGACACATTTTATAAGTGTTTAGTTCTGTGTTTGCAAGGAGCATAATTAAAAGAGCAACCTTTTCCTTTTGCATCCTTAGTGCTGCACAAGATGGCTCTTTCAGCTACAAACGCCTTGGGGTGGTTAAAGGTTCCCTTTCAACTTGCTCCAATCAGGCTTCGGCCTACACTCTGTTCCTCTGCTTCTCCTGCTGTCCCTGGGCTCTAACACCGCTAGTTGGTGCCTGGAAGTGCTGTCCGCACAGTCAACAGTCGCTCCTCTGTTATTGGGGTTCAGTAACGTCAGCTGTTTCCCAGCTGTGTGTGCAGCAATACCTCCAATCTGCTCCTCCTGCTGTCCCTGGGCTCTAACACCGCCAGTTGGTGCCTGGAAGTGCTGGCTTCACAGTTAACACTTGCTGCCATGTTATTGGGATTCAGTAACGTCAGCTGATTCCCAGTTGTGTGTCTGGCAAAACCTCCAATCTGCTCCTCCTGCTGTCCCTGGGCTCTAACACCGCCAGTTGGTGCCTGGAAGTGCTGTCCGCACAGTCAACAGTCGCTCCTCTGTTATTGTGGTTCAGTAACGTCAGCTGTTCCCCAGCTGTGTGTGCGGCAATACCTCCAATCTGCTCCTCCTGCTGTCCCTCGGCTCTAACACCGCCAATTGGTGCCTGGAAGTGCTGGCTGCACAGTTAACACATGCTGCCGTGTTATTGGGTTTCAGTAATGTCAGCTGATTCCCAGTTGTGTATCTGGCAAAACCTCCAATCTGCTCCTCCTGCTGTCCCTGGGCTCTAACACCGCCAGTTGGTGCCTGGAAGTGCTGTCCGCACAGTCAACAGTCGCTCCTCTGTTATTGTGGTTTAGTAACGTCAGCTGTTCCCCAGCTGTGTGTGCGGCAATACCTCCAATCTGCTCCTCCTGCTGTCCCTGGGCCCTAACACCGCCAATTGGTGCCTGGAAGTGCTGGCTGCACAGTTAACACATGCTGCCGTGTTATTGGGTTTCAGTAACGTCAGCTGATTCCCAGCTGTGTATCCGGCAGCGTGTCATGCGACTGCCACACTAACAGACATTTACATGCCTACAGTGCAGGCTTTGGCCTACACTCTGCTCCTCCTGCTGTCCCTGGGCTCCAACACTGCTGGTTGCTGCCCGGAAGTGCTGTTTGCACAGAGCCAAACACCTCACCAGTGTGTTAGTGGGGTTCAGTCATGCCTGCTGCTCCCCTGCTGTGTATTCGGCAACGTGTCATGCGACCAACACGCTGGCACAACTAAAATTTAAAGGAACCTGTCCCCCCAGGCGTTTGTTACTGAAAGAGCCACCTTGTGCAGCAGTAATGCTGCACAAGGAAAAGGTGCCTATTTTCGTTGTGCTCCTTGCACACGCTGAACCTAACACTTATGAAATGTGTCTCCTCACACCGTTTAACCGTCCTGGAGGTGGGACTTTCCTTTGTTATGTGATGCAGCACAGCCGTCATTCCTACCCCCTTGGCTCCATGCGCCGCCTCCTCAGTGTTGTTTGATTCTGTCATGGACCCTGCGCTGTTATATTATCCCTTGGCCATGCACAGTTAGCACTGCCCGTATTCTGACATCTTTTGTTGTCAGGCTGGCTGCGCCTGTGCGTCCACGCTGCCCGAGATCCCACCTCGCAGTGTCGTCTAATGTAATCCCACTGCGGGCCTGGGATCCATGGGCATGCATAGTGCATATCCTCGCCTCTCACTCCCCTCCTTCCGGCCTCTTCAGACTGTTTGGCGTCAGCTGATGCCTAATAGCATGCCACGGCCGTGACGCCGCACAGTCTGAAGAAGCCGGAAGGAGGGGAGTGAGAGGCAAGGATATGCACTGCGCATGCCAATGGATCCCAGGCCCGCAGTGGGATTACATTAGATGACACAGCGAGGTGGGATCTCGGGCAGCGTGGGCGCACAGGCGCAGCCAGCCTGACACCAAATGATGTCAGAAGATGGGCAGCGCTAAGTGTGCATGGCCAAGGGATAACATTACAGCGCAGGTTCCGGGACAGATTCAAACAACGCTGAGGAGGCGTCACACTGCACCAAGGGGGTAGGAATGACGGCTGTGCTGCGTCACATTACAAAGGAAAGTCCCACCTCCGGGACGGTTTTACGGTGTGAGGGGACACATTTCATAAGTGTCTAGTTCAGCATTTGCAAGGAGAATAATTAAAAGAGCCACCTTTTCCTTTTGCAGCATTAGTGCTGTACAAGATGGCTCTTTCAGCAACAAACGCCTGGGGGGGGTTAAAGGTTCCCTTTCAACTTGCTCCAGTGCAGGCTTTGGCCTACACTCAGCTCCTCCTGCTGTCCCTGGGCTCTAACACCGCCAGTTGGTGCCCGGAAGTGCTGGCTGCACAGAGCAAAACACCCGCCAATGTGTCAGTGGGGTTCAGCAACGCCAGCTGTTCCCCTGCTGTGTAGCCGGCATTGTGTCCTGCAAACGCCATGCAGACACAACAGACCTAAAGCTGCCGCCAGTGCAGGCTTCGGCCTACACTCTGCTCCTCTCCTCCTCCTGCTGACCCTGGGCTCTAACACCGCCAGTTGGTGCCCGGAAGTGCTGGCTGCACAGAGCTAAACACCCGTTAATGTGTCAGTGGGGTTCAGCAACGCCAGCTGTTCCCCTGCTGTGTAGCCGGCATTGTGTCCTGCAAATGCCACGCAGACACCTGAACTGAAATTAAAGGGAACCTGTCCCCCCAGGCGTTTGTATGTATAACAGCCACCTTGTACAGCAGTAATGCTGCACTTGTACAAGGTGGCTCATTAACTTATTCTCCTTGCACATGTCGAACTCAACATGTAAAAAATGTGTCCCCTGAGACCATTAAACCATCCCTGAGGTGTGACTTTCCTTTCTAATGACACGCAGCAACCCCCTTGGTAGCGCTGCCCGTCTTCTGACATCATTGGTTGGCTGGCTGCGCCTGGGCGTCCGCCCTGCCCGACACAACGCCCCTCGGTGTCTTATTTATTTTGACTGCGAGGGTGTGATTGATGGGCATGAGCAGTGCATATCTTCGCCTGTCTTCACTCATCTCCTTCCGCCTTCTTCAGACTGTGCGACTTCATGGCCATGGCATGCGATAAGGGATCAGCGGATGCCGCCCAGTCTGAAGCAGGTGTAAGGACATGAGTGAGAGGCGAACATAATTACTGCGCAAGGCCATGAATCCCAGCCCCGCAGTGTGAATTTATGAAAAGACACTGCGGGTCTGGGATTCATGGGCATCGCTAACCGCACCGGCCGACATGAAATGAGGTCAGAAGACGGGCAGCGCTAACAGCGCATGGCCAAGGGATAACACAACAACGCAGACTCCTGTACAGCAAATAACGATGCTCAGAAGGCTGCGCCCAGCACAAAGGTGGGATTTTTGACAGCTGTGCTGCATCTCATTAAGAAGGCAAGTCACGCCTCCAAGACAGTTTGACTGTATAAGGGGCTAAATTTTATACGTGTTTCATTCAGCGTGTGCAAGGAGCAAAATTTAAAGAGCAACCTTTTACTTGTGCAGCATTACTGCTGCATAAGGTGTGGCTCTTCTAGTTTGTAACACCTGAGGGGGGGTTAAAGGTTACCTATGAAATTGGTTCAATTAGGCTTCGGCCTACACTCTGTTCCTCCTGCAGACCCTGGGCTCTAACACCACCAGTTGGTGCCCGGAAGTGCTGGCTGCACAGAGACAAACACTCGCCAATGTGTAAGTGGGGTTCAGCAACGTCAGCTGTTCCCCTGCTGTATAGCCGGCAACGTGTCCTGCAAACGCCACGCAGACACAAAGCTGCCTCCAGTTCAGGCTTCGGCCTACACTCTGCTGCCCCTGCTGACCCTTTGCTCCAACACTGCTTGAATAGGTCCACATCCTGGTTCCAGCACCGTCAGCTGGTTCCGGGCAGAGCCTTTGGCTTAGGTGCCTCCTTCTGGGTATCCGAGTTCGGCCAACGTCAGGCAGTCCTTGGTAGTGCTTTCAGGCATGGGTACCTCCTGCTTAGTAACCGGGTTCCAGTAACGTCAGCTGGTCCTCGGTAGTTCCATTGGCTCTTGGACCTTCGTCTACCCATCCGGGTTCCAGTATCGTCAGCTGGTTCTCGGCAGTGTCTTTTGCTCTTGTACCTTCTTGCTCCCCATCCTGGTTCCAGTACCGTCAGCTGGTTCTGGGCAGAGGCTTTGGCTTAGGTGCCTCCTTCTGGGTATCCGAGTTCCACCAACGTCAGGTGGTCCTTGGTAGTGCTTTCTGGCACGGGTAGCTCCTGCTTAGTAACCGGGTTCCAGTAACGTCAGCTGGTTCTTGGTAGTTCCATTGGCTCTTGGACCTTCGGGTAGCCATCCGAGTTCCATTTCCATCAGTTGGTTCTCGGCATTTTCTCAGCCTTCTTGTACCTTCTGCTACATTTCCAAGTTCAAGACCCTAAAGACGACGACCCGGAAGACCACCCCTAAGATGATGACGACACCAGAGACGACAACCACTGAGATGACGGCGACCCTGGAGACGATGACCCTGAAGACCACCCCGATGACGACGACGACTCCGAAGACGACGACCCTGGAGACGAGGACATGGAAGATCGAGAAGAAGAAGAACAACAGGCTGCAGGACAAAGAGCAGAAGAACATTAAGCATAACACTTAATATTAGAGCAAAAGATATTATCTAAATTTTAAGCAGAAGAAGACTAAGCAGTGTATGGGGGTGAGTCCGTTCCTCCTCGTGGTGCCCCTGGAAAAAAACCTGCTGCTGCAGGCCAAACTGATCGCAGACAAATCCTGTTGTAAATCTTTACTGACATGCAGAATGTAATCTTCAAACTTTTATAGATAACAACTACTGGAATGCCTGTCACAAATAAGAATATGATGAAGAAGAAGAATATGAAGAAGGAGAATATGAAGAAGAAGAATAGTTGAATAAGAAGAATATGAAGAATGTAAAAAAAAGAATTATAGGAAGAAGATGAAGAAGAAGATGAATAAGGTGAAGAAGTTGATGAAAAAGATGCTGCTGCTGAGGATGATGAAGGAGAAAGTGTGGGAGAAGTAAAAAAGAAGGTGAAGAGCATGGAAGTAGTGAAACAAAAAAAAATATCTGACAAAATATAAATAAGCTTAACCCAGTCAATATCTTTGTAACTCCGCACGAAAAAAATTCCTGCTATTCCATTTGATTGGGCTAAACCTCTATGCTTTAATGTCTCCTCCACCTCCCCCAATACATTCTACATTATTCTTAGTAGTTTTCTTTCATGTATAATTAACCTACAAGGAAAGAAAGGGTTTATTTTAACTCTGATATTGGTGTCCCATTGACTTGCATTGGTTTCCGGTATCGGAAACGGCTATAGCCGATATTTTTTGGATATCGGCCGATCCAATCCGATCCCGATATTTCCCGATATCGGAAGGTATCACTCAAAACTAGTTTTTAAGTCACAACTAAAAAATAATGACAAGTTATTGAATTTGCGTTTTAAAAAGTCACAATTGTGATGACATTTGCTTTTCTTGGCTTGAGCGGCATGTAATAGTGTATCAAACGCTGAGTCTCAAAGGCTGAGTCTCAAAGGCTGACTCTTCCAAGTGAGGGAAATTGGAGTGGGTGCAGAGAACTGGTACCAGTGTGGGAAGTATTACAGAATAACTTTTTTTTCACAGTAAAATGACATTTATTAAGATATTTAAAACAAAAAAGAATAACTTTTAAATTAAAGGAAACTGCAATGAAGCAAACAAAAAAAAAATCAGGAAATGTGATCAAACATGCAAAGAATGTCTAAGCCTGTAATATATATATATATAGTATATGTATATATATTTTTTTTTTCAAGATAGGTCCTGTGTTAAATGTAAAATGCATTCTCTAAACACATAATGTTCTCTAAATTCTGAGGTCTTTGGAGCACACAACAGCAAAAGTGTAATGTAAACAGATTTATTTGCAGACAGTTTTTGATTTTACTTTGTTTTTAGACTCCCTTTTACCAGGTGCAGGGAGATAACTGCTATCCATATAGGAGAATAAGTAGACAAAACCATGTCCATGGTACCAAGTTACATTGCTGCCCAGAGAGAGTGAAAAGTTTCAAATGAGATAAAAAAAAACAGTCACAAAATAACCAGATGTTTATATTCTGAACAAGAGACATTCTTTCTACTCTAATTTTCAGTTTGAATGATATTATTTCTATTTTACCACATAATTAGCAATTAAAAAACAACAGCATGAGATCATGAAACTAGCTTTCAATGAAACATTGCAGCAATATAATGGCAGCTGCTGTCTGTATCATCTTCATTCAGCTGTTTTACTAACAGTCTAGGAACTAGTGAATTACTGTTGCCAAATATACAGTAGCAACTGCTTTTTATTCTGAAACAATACACTTTTTCTGCTGCACATTAAAAGTTTTCCTCTTGGTTTATGGTTACAGAATCAGTGTTTTCAAAACAATGCATTTTTTTTCCAACAGGAAACTCTGCAGAGCATTGGGGCAAATAAATCACGAAACAAAATCAATATTCTTAGCACATACTGTACAGTGGTCATAAGGCTAGTTTAACCCCTTCCCGACCTTTGACGCACCGTATGCGTCATGAAAACCTGTGCCATTCCGACCTGTGACGCAGCATATGAGTCATGGCCGGATTGGGCTCCTGCAGGCCGGGTGAAAGGGTTAACTGTATTTTCACCCGGCCTGCAGGGACAGGGGGAGTTGTATTTTAGCCCGTGGCTACGATCGCTCTGATTGGCTGTTTAAAGTGAAACTGGCAATCAGAGCGATTTGTAATATTTCACCTAAAAAACTGGTGAAATATTACAATCCAGTCATGGCCGATGCTGCAATACCATCGGCCATGGCTGGAAACACTGATGTGCCCCCACCCCACCCCACCGATTGCCCCCCCCAGCCCCCCGATCTGTGGTCCGCTCCCCTCCGTCCTGTGCTCCGCTCCCCGTCCTCCTGTCCGCTCCCCACGTGCTCCAATCCCACCCCCCGTGCTCCAATCCAACCCCCCCGCACTCCGATCCACCCCCCCGTGCTCCAATCCACCCCCCCGCACTGCGATCCACCCCCCCGTGCTCCAATCCACCCCCCCATGCTCCAATCCACCCCCCGTGTTCCTATCCACCCCCCCATGTTCCGATCCACCCCCCATGCTCCGATCCACCCCCCCGTGTTCCCCCCCACGCCATCATACTTACCGAGCCTCCCGTGGTCCGTAGCGGGATGGTGACACTAATAATGGCATCATCACCACTCACCATCTTGATGCAGTCCTCAAAGTTTTGAAGGATGGTACATATGTCGGACATCCATGTCCACCCCTGAGGTCTTATGTGTGGAGCCTGAATTGAATAGCGACGGCCTTGCTGATGTTGGTAGTCAACAACTTCCCTCTTCTGCTCACAAATCCTTTCCAACATTTGTAGTGTAGAGTTCCAGCACGTGGGGACATCACACACTAGCCGGTGAGCTGGAAGCTGCAAATGCTGCTGAAGCATGGCAAAGGCGGCTGAAGCTGTAGCTGACTTTCTAATATGGGCAGACAGATGGCGTACTTTCACTACCAGATCTTTTCAGAAAATGTTGAACCACGAGATTAAGCATATGGGCCAAGCAAGTTATGTGTGTGTGACCTCACCTTGCCTCAGAGCAGCCACCAAGTTACGACCATTGTCACACATGACCATACCTGGCTGTAGCTTCAGCGGTGGAATCCAAACATATGACTGCTCTTTCAGTGCTGTCCACAACTTTTCTGCATTGTGTGATTTGTCTCCTGTGCAGATTAGCTTCAGCACAGCCTGTTGCCACTTGGCTGAGGCAGTGCTGCAGTGTTTTCAGCTTCTGACTGATATGTTGATTTCAGAGATGGAGGATGAAGAGGAGTAGGAGGAGGTGCAGGAGCTGTAGACTGTGGGGGCAACCCTGATTGACATAGGCCAGCAATCCTCGGCCTGGGGAGGATGTGAACCATCCCAAGGTCCGACTGAGTCCCGGCTTCCACTATGTTAACACAGTGTGCCGTCAGTGAGATGTAATGTCCCTGCCCACAAGCACTTGTCCATGTGTCCGTGGTTAGGTGGACTTTCCCTGTAACAGCATTGTTGAGGGCACGGGTAATGCTGTGGGACACATGCTTGTGTAATGTCAGTGCGGCACACTGGGAGAAATAGTGGCGACTGGGGACCGATTACCTTGGGATGGCCACTTCCATCAGGTTGTGGAAAGCTTCCTTCTCAGCGAGCCTAAAAGGCAGCATTTCTAGTGCAAGCAGAAGAGAAATATTAGAATTTGGGACTGTGGCCTATGGGACGTTGGCTGGATATTTCTGCTTGCGTTCCAAAGACTTGGTTACAGACAACTGAAGGCTGTACTGGGACAAGGACAGGAAGGGCTTGATGATGGTGCTGCTTGACTGTGGACCACAACAGGTGCAGGGCTAGAAGCATCTTCACATGCATGGTGTACTGGGGATTGGCTTCTACGCAAAACAGTAGAAGAAGCTGTGGTGTGACCTGCAGACAGTGGCCCTGGAGCCTGAGGTTCGACCCACAAAATTGGGTGCTTTGCTGCCATGTGCCTGATCATGCTGGTGGTGGTCAGGCTGGTTGTTTTGCTACCCCTGCTGATGCGGGCATTGCAGGTGCTGCAAATGGCCTGTTTGGGGTTGTTGGCAGAGTCTTTAAAAAATAACCAGACTCGGGAAGATCTGGCACTTGGAATGGCAACTTCCCTCATGTTGGTGTTACTGGGAACGGATGCACGCCTTCTGTCTGTGGCCACCACACTGCTTCTTCCTGTCTGTTGGATTGACATGTCTCCTTCCCCGTGTGTGCTGCTGCCCTCGCTCTGCATGTCCTCCTGCCAGGTTGGGTCAGTCACATAGTCATCCACCACCTCATCTTCCACATCTGCACCCTGCTTCTCCTCCTGACCTTCTGACAACTATGTCTCATCATCGTCCATCTCTTCTGACACTTTCTTCTGACACCTTCATGTGTCCAGGGCTGGTCAAAGCTTGGGCATCTTTCCATGCGATCTCATCTGTCTCCACTTCAATTTGACCGTCCGAGAGTTCTGAATCTTGAAATGGAAAACTGAACAGCTCTTCAGAGTGTCCAAGTGTGGGATAGGTTGTCTCAGGGCACTTGGCATGGTGGGAGGAAGGAGGATCAGGGTGAGGAATATCTGAGCCACACTCACGGCTACTCAGACTTGACCATGTAGAAGACATGGTGGTAGTGGCTAAATGACTGGAAGCATTATCCGCTATCCAACCAACAACCATTTCACACTGCTCTGGCTTCAATAGTGGTGTGCTGTTGTCACCTAGAAACTGGGACAGGAAGGTCGAGTGAGAAGATGTGGGTCTGTGTTGTTGCCCACTTTCTCATCCTCTGAATGCAACATCATCATCACGTCCACTTCCCCATCCTTTGCCCCTTGCCTTGCCCATTTTAAAAGGACTACTGCACTATTTCAAATGCTCAATACAAATGTATTTATTAGTAGTGAAATAATATCTGATCAGCATGCCTGCAAATCTACGATTTTTCAAACCCAAACACCAGGCAGGCCTCAATCCTACAAAATACAGGGAGCAAAAAGTCCCATACGCAGGTATAAAACAACATATATTAATTTTATTGAACATATAAAGTACATACAGACTGACAATACAAAGTCCAGGAAATGGTGCATATACAGAAGACACAACCACTGTAGTAACACAAGGGGCATAACAAGCGGCTAACCAAAGGTAAAAAGTGATATGGCATATACCAATAAAGTGCTAAGTGCCATGCAGGGTACCAGGGTATATGCAACCATAACCCTATCCGTATACAAGTCTCCACATACTTCCTATCCCATATAGGGTTAAATAGTAACAGATAGGGAAGGTACACCGTTAGTCTTACCCGTGTTCATGTGCCAGTGTGTGTCGCCAGCAGCCCCGACGCGCGTTTCGCGTTGGGCTTCCTCGGGGGGCTGTGATGATATGTGTGTTAAAGCAGTTATTTATGTGGGGGGAACACCTGTATGCAATAATCGGCGCCATTAATGGCGCATGCGTGGTGACATGCAGGCCCGTGCATACCGCATCACATCCTGCTCTTCCTGTGGTGCGACTGGCAGAGGGAAATCCCTCATGATGTCACTTGCCCGCCACGTCACATCCTGGAGGCAGGGGGGGATGCGTACCGGATCCTGCCGCTTTGCGCATGCGCACGCGCCGCGGCCGCCATTTTGGAAGAGGGCAGAACCGCCAGAATGTATGACGCTGAGATGGTAATACATAAAGTGATGGTTATCTATAAATGTGCTTTCACAGGGGCGACAAGTAATATACTAGTGTGACGAGAATGATAATTTACGTCACTCGCCCACCGCATACTATCCTGGAGGCAGGAGAAGATACGCACCGAAGCCCATCATACCGCGCATGCGCACGCCGCAGCCGCCATATTGGAAAAGGGAAGGACAACCAGAGGCAGGTATAATATGTGGAACAAAATAGTGCGTACATGAAGTGATAAGGTAATAAGACTAAAGTGATAATGTGCATAGTGATAACGCCCAAAAAGAAGGGCGATCCTACATATCAGGCTACACAGGAGAAATTCTATAACTCAAGCAGATTAAAAATAAAGCAAATATAATAACTGGTAAAAATTACATGAGAGGAAAAAACCATCCCATAAATATAAACATAAAGATGAAAAAGCGAAATGGTCCAGGGCAACCATACTCCCCATAGGTAACATAATTGCCAAAAAGTAGGAAAATCATTATAGACATAAAATATAAAATATATATACAAAATGTCCCAATGAGTGGATACGTGAACGAGTCAGTGAATGTCTGGCTTCCTTCCAATCTTGCATACAGAAAGGTTCCCGTATAACGTCCCACTGACAATACTTCATGGTACCGGAGCAATCCATAACCACTCCGGGAATGTGTAGATGATGGGGTACAACAATACAACGACAATACTAAAGAGAAGGAAATAAAAAACACACACAAAATTAAAATCCAGAGACAACAGAGAACCAATATTTGACCCAGATACAACTACAGAAAGGAGGCAAAACTTAGTTGTTCATTAAGACCTAGTGGGGACATAGTGCCCAACGTTGTTATCCAGCGACATTCCAATTGCGCTAATGTCCGCTTCAGGTCTCCCCCTCTAATCCCGCCTCTCACATGATCAATACCAAAGATTTTTAGTTCTTTTGGGTTACATTCACGGTGAAGTCTAAAATGGCGGGGTATAGTTTTTAGGGTGGCAACATCATCCACCTTCCCAGCCCCCATAATATCTCTTATATGCTCACGTGTCCTGACCCTAAGTTCGCGTGAGGTAAGACCCACATAGGACAAACCACATGAGCATTTGGCCATGTACACCACAAATGTGGTGCTACAACTAATATAGTCTGTGATTTTAAACTCTCTTTGGCCATCGGTCGAGGTGAATGGTGTTGCCCTAATATGATTGCGACATGCCAAACAATCGCCACACGGATAGAATCCCCACCTTTGTTTGCCAGCTCCAAAAATCGTTGGGGCTTTAGTTGTGTAGTGGCTTCTAACCAACATGTCTCTCAGGTTCTTACCCCTTCTTGCTGTCATGAGCGGTTCGTCTGAGAGACATTTTGCAAGTGTGGGTTCAGTTCTTAGAATAGGCCAATGTCTGCTAAGAATTTTTCTCATCAAACCCCACTGATAGTTAAATGTTGATATGTATCGGATTTTCCCCTCTTCTCTCTTTGGTTTATATGATTGGGATAAAAGTTCACACCTTCTCTGATTTCTAGCACGGTTAAGGCCACATTTGATGCTCCTGTTACTATATCCGCGTACGCGGAATCTCTCCCCAAGGTCCACAGCCTGTCTGTCAAAAGCCTCCTCAGTAGAACATATTCTCCTCATCCTAAGAAATTGCCCAATAGGTATAGCTCCAATCGTGGAGTTGAGATGAGATGAGGAGGCATGGAGGAGCGCATTGACGGAGGTTTCTTTTCTAAACACATCCGTGTGTATGTAACCATCTTCCTTGACCAGCAGCATTATGTCCAGGAAAGATATTTCTCTACAACTAAAGTTGTAAGTGAGCCTGATGTTGAGGCTGTTGCGATTCAAATCCTGCATAAATGATTTAAGTTGTTCCGCTGAACCGTGCCAAATAAACAAAATATCATCAATGTACCGATACCACCCCAGAGTCCGTGAGGAGGCGCATACGCCCCCCTGAAATATGCTCCTCTCCCAAAAACCCAGGAAAAGGTTAGCATAGGAGGGTGCGCACGCCGTCCCCATAGCCGTACCGCGGCTCTGGAGGTAGTATCGGTCCTTAAAAGTAAAAAAATTGTGTGTGAGAATGAAGCGCAAGAGCCTCAACACCAGGCCACAGACCTCCGGATCAATGCTGCTGGCTCCAAGGAAAAAATTAGCTGCCTCTAAGCCATTGTCATGACGGATGGAGGTGTAGAGTGTCTCTACATCCGCCGTGACTAGAAGCATTTCCGGTTCAAGCATCATCCCATCCAGTCTCCTCAGGACGTCCGCAGTGTCCCTGACATAGGAGGGCAGAGTCTCAACTTGTGACCTGAGATAATGGTCAACAAATTTACATATAGGGTCACACATTCCTCCTATGCCAGAGACAATCGGACGCCCGATGCGCGGTGACATGCAGGCCCGTGCATACCGCATCACATCCTGCTCTTCCTGTGGCGCGACGGGCAGAGGGAAATCACTCATGACGTCACTTGCCAGCCACGTCACATCCTGGAGGCAAGGGGGGATGCATACCGGATCCTGCCGCATCGCGCATGCGCGCGCGCCGCGGCCGCAATTTTGTAAGAGGGCAGAACCGCCAGAATGTATGACGCTGAGATGGTAATACATAAAGTGATGATTATCTATAAATGTGCTTTCACGGGGCGACAAGTAATATACTAGTGTGACGAGAATGATAATTTACGTCACTCGCCCACCGCATACTATCCTGGAGGCAGGAGAAGATACGCACCGAAGCCCATCATACCGCGCATGCGCACGCCGCGGCCACCATATGGGAAAAGGGAAAGACAACCAGAGGCAGGTATAATATGTGGAACAAAATAGTGCGTACATGAAGTAAGACTATATGTAAGTGTGTTTGCGCAAAGGCAACAAGTGATAAGGTAATAAGACTAAAGTGATAATGTGCATAGTGATAACGCCCAAAAAGAAGGGCGATCCTACATATCAGGCTACACAGGAGAAATTGTATAGCTCAGGCAGGTTAAAAATAAAGCAAATATAATAACTGGTAAAAATTACATGAGAGGAAAAAACCATCCCATAAATATAAACATGATGATGAAAAAGCGAAAGGGTCCAGGGCAACCATGCTCCCCATAGGTAACATAATTGCCAAAAAGTAGGAAAATCATTATAGACATAAAATATAAAATATATATACAAAATGTCCCAATGAGTGGATACGTGAACGAGTCAGTGAATGTCTGGCTTCCTTCCAATCTTGCATACAGAAGGGTTCCCGTATAACGTCCCACTGACAATACTTCATGGTACCGGAGCAATCCATAACCACTCCGGGAATGTGCAGATGATGGGGTACAACAATACAACGACAATACTAAAGAGAAGGAAATAAAAAACACACACAAAATTAAAATCCAGAAGCAACAGAGAACCAATATTTGACCCAGATACAACTATAGAAAGGAGGCAAAACTTAGTTGTTCATTAAGACCTAGTGGGGACATAGTGCCCAACGTTGTTATCCAGCGACATTCCAATTGCGCTAATGTCCGCTTCAGGTCTCCCCCTCTAATCCCGCCTCTCACATGATCAATACCAAAGATTTTTAGTTCTTTTGGGTTACATTCACGGTGAAGTCTAAAATGGCGGGGTATAGTTTTTAGGGTGGCAACATCATCCACCTTCACGCGAACTTAGGGTCAGGACACGTGAGCATATAAGAGATATTATGGGGGCTGGGAAGGTGGATGATGTTGCCACCCTAAAAACTATACCCCGCCATTTTAGACTTCACCATGAATGTAACCCAAAAGAACTAAAAATCTTTGTTATTGATCATGTGAGAGGCGGGATTAGAGGGGGAGACCTGAAGCGGACATTAGCGCAATTGGAATGTCGCTGGATAACAACGTTGGGCACTATGTCCCCACTAGGTCTTAATGAACAACTAAGTTTTACCTCCTTTCTGTAGTTATATCTGGGTCAAATATTCGTTCTCTGTTGTTTCTGGATTTAAATTTTGTGTGTGTTTTTTATTTCCTTCTCTTTAGTATTGTCGTTGTATTGTTGTACCCCATCATCTACACATTCCCGGAGTGGTTATGGATTGCTCCGGTACCATGAAGTATTGTCAGTGGGACGTTATACGGGAACCTTTCTGTATGCAAGATTGGAAGGAAGCCAGACATTCACTGACTCGTTCACGTATCCACTCATTGGGACATTTTGTATATATATTTTATATTTTATGTCTATAATGATTTTCCTACTTTTTGGCAATTATGTTACCTATGGGGAGCATGGTTGCCCTGGACCCTTTCGCTTTTTCATCTTTATGTTTATATTTATGGGATGGTTTTTTCCTCTCATGTAATTTTTACCAGTTATTATATTTGCTTTATTTTTAACCTGCCTGAGCTATACAATTTCTCCTGTCTAGCCTGATATGTAGGCTCGCCCTTCTTTTTGGGCGTTATCACTATGCACATTATCACTTTAGTCTTATTACCTTATCATTTGTTGCCTTTGCGCAAACACACTTACATATAGTCTTACTTCATGTACGCACTATTTTGTTCCACATATTATACCTGCCTCTGGTTGTCCTTCCCTTTTCCAATATGGCGGCCGCAGCGTGCGCATGCGCGGTATGATGGGCTCCGGTGCGTATCTTCTCCTGCCTCCATGATAGCATGCGGTGGGCGAGTGACGTAAATTATCATTCTCGTCACACTAGTATATTACTTGTCGCCCCTGTGAAAGCACATTTATAGATAACCATCACTTTATGTATTACCATCTCAGCGTCAAACATTCTGGCGGTTCTGCCCTCTTCCAAAATGGCGGCCGCGGCGCGCGCGCATGCGCAAAGCGGCAGGATCCGATACGCATCCCCGCCTGCCTCCAGGATGTGATGTGGCGGGCAAGTGACGTCATGAGGGATTTCCCTCTGCCCGTCGCGCCACAGGAAGAGCAGGATGTGATGCGGTATGCACGGGCCTGCATGTTACCGCGCATGCGCCGTTAATTGCGCCGATTATTGCATACAGGTGTTCCCCCCACATAGATAACTGCTTTAACTCACATATCATCACAGCCCCCCGAGGAAGCCCAACGTGAAACGCGCGTCGGGGCTGCTGGCGACACACACTGGCACATGAACACGGGTAAGACTAACGGTGTACCTTCCCTATTTGTTACTATTTAACCCTATATGGGATAGGAAGTATGTGGAGACTTGTATACGGATAGGGTTATGGTTGCATATACCCTGGTACCCTGCATGGCACTTAGCACTTTATTGGTATATGCCATATCACTTTTTACCTTTGGTTATCCGCTTGTTATGCCCCTTGTGTTACTACAGTGGTTGTGTCTTCTGTATATGCACCATTTCCTGGACTTTGTATTGTCAGTCTGTATGTACTTTATATGTTCAATAAAATTATTATATGTTGTTTTATACCTGCGTTTGGGACTTTTTGCTCCTTGTATTTTGTAGGATTGATATTTCTGAAGTGTCCTGGTGACTATTGTATTGTCCAAATTAATATGGGATATTTTCCCGGCATTTTTTCTAAGCTATGTATCAGGGGTACTTGTTCTTACCAGGCAGGCCTCAGCCTGACATAACTGACATAACAGACTGTATTCAATTTTTGTGGGCTTTTTTTAAGTTAATTTATGCAAAATAGTGCTGAATATAAGTAGAGTAACAGACAGCAAAAAAAGTGCTCCACCAGCCTACAATACCCAAACTTGGAAGATGCAGATATATGAGGGTTGTTACGGAAATGCCACACTGGCAAATATGTGGCCTTTTTTATATTTTTTATGCTAAATAGTGCTGTATATAATTACAGTAACAGACAGCAAAAAACAATGGTCCACCAGTCTACAATCAAAAAACGGCTAACATAGAACCAAGAGATATGGCCTTCCCAAAACCCTGTCTGAGGACAAATGCACACTTAGCAGGATGCAGCAGGCCTCCATGGATAAAGGCAAGGGGCGGCACAGGTGCAAACTACTTGATAAAAAAGCAACCCCCGCACCAGCCAGACATTGCAGGGTTTGGCTGCCTAGTAGAAAAAATGCACATTGATATAACTCGCATAGGACCCCAGTCACACAAGTAAGTGTGATGCACAGTGTCTGGTATGCAGCCTAATAATGACGCCCCTGTATTGACAGGTGGGCTGCCCAGCACTATAATATGCAGTACACAGTGACAGACGTCCCAGAAGAACCTAACCAACACCAGCTTACAATGCCCAAACTTGGAACATGCATATATAAGGGCTATCACGGAAATACCACACTGTCAAATATGTGGCCTTTTTATATTTTTTATGCTAAATAGTGATGTATATAATTAGAGTATAAGACAGCAAATAAAGTGGTCCACCAGCCTACAACAACCAAACTTTTAGCACTGTTGTGAATTCCGCTCTTGGGCTCCCTCTGGTGGTTGTAAGTAGCATATTTGTGAGTTCTGCTCTTTGGCTCCCTCCTGTGGTTTTGAGTGGTATGGCTGCTTCTTGGATTTAGCTTCAGCAGCTGTTTTCACTGATCGTCTTTCTGGCTCGGCTATATTAGTCTGGCCTTATCCCTCATTCAATTCCAGTTGTCAATTGTTCCTGCCTGGAATCATTGCTCTTAGGACTTTCCTGACACTCTGACCAGTTCATCAAAGCTAAGTCCTTGCTTGTCCTTTTGCGGTTCTCTTGTTGTGGACTTTGTTGTTCAGCACTTTCTTTGTTTTTGTTCATTTGTCCAGCTTTTCAGTATGAATCTATTCAGTTAAGCTTGAAGCTCTGGGCAGCAGAGTTTGCCCTCCACACCTTTAGTCAGGTGTGGAGATTTTTGCATTTCTCTGCGGTGGACTTTTTCTAGTTTTTTACTGACCGCACAGCGTTCTGTTCTGTACTATTTCTTTTTAGCTAGAAGTGGCCTCCTGTGCTAAATCTTGTTTCATACTACGTATGTCATTTCCTTCTCCTCTCACAGTCATTATTTGTGGGGGGCTAATCTATCCTTTGGGGATTTTCTCTGAGGCAAGATAGTTTTCCTGCTTCTATCTTTAGGGGTAGTTGGCTCTTAGGCTGTGACGAGATGCCTAGGCCAAGTTAGGAGCGTTCCACAGCTATTTCTAGTGTTGTGTTGAGCTTAGGGACTGCGGTCAGTATAGTTGCCACCTGCTCAGAGCTAGACGCATGTCGCTCCCTAATCACCAGATCATAACAGTACAACTGGCCAAAAATGAGCTGAATGCCTCTCAAAAGAAGGAAGAGAAAAAGAGTTCTGAGCCATTTTTTTTTCTTTAGTTTGTTTTGTCTTTTTCCTTCCTCTTGATCTCTGGGTGATTCGGGATTTGGATGCAGGCATGGATGTTCAGGGTTTGTTTTCTCGTGTGGATCAGCTTGCTGCAAGAGTACAGAGTATTCAAGATTATGTGGTTCAGACTCTGGCCTTAGAGCCTAGAATTCCTACTCCGGATTTGTTTTATGGGGATAGATCTAAGTTTTTGAACTTTAAAAATAACTGCAAATTGTTTTTTGCTCTGAAACCCCGTTCCTCTGGTGACCCCGTTCAGCAAGTAAGGATAGTTATTTCTCTACTGCGTGGCGACCCTCAGGACTGGGCATTCTCACTTGAGTCAGGGAATCCAGCATTGCTTAATGTAGATGCATTTTTTCAATCGCTCGGATTATTGTATGACGAACCTAACTCTGTAGAGCATGCTGAGAAAACACTGTTGGCCCTGTGTCAGGGTCAGGAAGCGGCAGAATTATACTGCCAGAAATTTAGAAAATGGTCTGTGCTCACTAAATGGAATGAGGACGCTCTGGCAGCAATTTTCAGAAAGGGTCTTTCTGAAGCCCTTAAAGATGTTATGGTGGGGTTTCCCACGCCTGTTGGTTTGAGCGAATCTATGTCTTTGGCCATTCAGATTGATCGGCGCCTGCGCGAACGCAAAGTGGTGCACCATATGGCAGTGTCCTCTAAGCAAAGTCCTGAGCCCATGCAATGTGATAGGATTTTGACTAGAGCGAAACAGAGGGGATACAGACGTCAGAATGGGCTGTGTTTTTACTGTGGTGATTCTGTTCATACTATTTCTGATTGCCCTAAGCGTATTAAGAGGGTCGCTAGATCTGTTACCATTAGTACTGTGCAGCCTAAGTTTCTCCTGTCTGTGACCCTGATTTGCTCATTGTCATCTTTTTCTGTCATGGCATTTGTGGATTCAGGCGCTGCTCTGAACTTAATGGACTTAGAATTCGCTAGGCGCTGTGGTTTTTCTTTGTAGCCGTTGCAGAGTCCCATACCCTTGAGGGGTATTGATGCTACACCATTGGCCAACAATGAACCTCAGTACTGGACGCAGATGACTATGTACATGGCTCCTGCACATCAGGAAGATTGCCGTTTTCTGGTGTTGCATAATTTACATGATGTTGTTGTACTGGGTTTTCCATGGTTACAAGTACACAATCCAGTGCTGGATTGGAAATCAATGTCTGTGACTAGTTGGGGTTGTCAAGGGGTACATAGTGACGTTCCTTTGATGTCAATTTCCTCTTCCCCCTCTTCTAATGTTCCTGAATTTTTGTTAGATTTCCAGGATGTATTCGATGAGCCCAAATCCAGTTCCCTTCCACCACACAGGGACTGTGATTGTGCTATTGACTTGATTCCTGGCTGTAAGTTCCCTAAGGGCCGACTTTTCAACCTGTCTGTGCCAGAGCATGCTGCCATGCGGAGCTATGTTAAGGAGTCTTTAGAGAAGGGGCATATTCGGCCGTCTTCGTCACCATTGGGAGCGGGTTTCTTTTTTGTTGCTAAGAAGGATGGCTCTTTAAGACCCTGTATTGATTATCGCCTTCTTAATAAGATCACGGTCAAATTCCAATATCCTTTACCTTTGCTCTCTGATTTGTTTGCTAGGATTAAGGGGGCTAGTTGGTTTACCAAGATTGACCTTCGAGGGGCATATAATCTTGTTCGTATTAAACAGGGTGACGAATGGAAGACTGCATTTAATACGCCCGAAGGCCATTTTGAATACCTTGTGATGCCATTTGGGCTCTCTAATGCTCCATCTGTGTTCCAGTCTTTCATGCATGATATTTTCCGCAATTATCTTGACAAAATCCTGATTGTGTATTTGGATGATATTTTGATTTTTTTCCGATGATTGGGAGTCTCATGTGAAGCAAGTCAGGATGGTATTCCAGATCCTTCGTGATAATGCTCTATTTGTGAAGGGGTCTAAGTGCCTATTTGGAGTTCAGAAGGTCTCTTTTTTGGGGTTTATTTTTTCTCCTTCGTCTATAGAAATGGATCCTGTTAAGGTCCAAGCCATTCATGACTGGATTCAACCCACATCTGTGAAGAGCCTTCAGAAATTTTTGGGCTTTGCTAATTTTTATCGCCGTTTCATTGCCAACTTCTCTAGTGTGGTTAAACCCCTGACCGATTTGACGAAGAAAGGCGCTGATGTGACTAATTGGTCCTCGAAGGCTGTTGAGGCCTTTCAGGAGCTTAAACGCCGATTTACTTCTGCCCCTGTGTTGCGTCAACCGGATGTTTCTCTTCCTTTTCAGGTTGAGGTTGACGCTTCTGAGATTGGGGCAGGGGCCGTTTTGTCACAGAGGAATTCTGATGGTTCCTTGATGAAGCCATGTGCCTTCTTTTCCCGAAAGTTTTCGCCTGCGGAACTCAATTATGATGTCGGCAATCGAGAGTTGTTGGCTATGAAGTGGGCATTTGAGGAGTGGCAACATTGGCTTGAGGGAGCCAAGCACCAAATTGTGGTCTTGACCGATCATAGGAATTTGATTTACCTTGAGTCGGCCAAGCGGCTGAACCCTAGACAGGCTTGGTGGTCCCTGTTTTTCTCCCATTTTGATTTTGTGGTCTCATATCTTCCAGGATCTAAGAATGTTAAGGCGGATGCCCTCTCTAGGAGTTTTTTGCCGGATTCTCCTGGAGTCCTTGAGCCGGTTGGCATTCTTAAGGAAGGGGTGATTCTTTCTGCCATCTCCCCTGATTTGCGGCGGGTGCTTCAGGAATTTCAGGCTGATAGGCCTGACCGCTGTCCTGTGGGGAAGCTGTTTCTTCCTGATAGATGGACGAGTAAGGCGATTTCTGAGGTCCATTGTTCAGTGTTGGCTGGTCATCCTCGGATTTTTGGTACCAGAGATTTGGTTGCTAGGTCCTTTTGGTGGCCTTCCTTGTCGCGTGATGTCCGTGCTTTTGTGCAGTCCTGTGGGACTTGCGCCCAAGCCAAGCCTTGCTGTTCCCACACTAGTGGGTTGCTTTTGCCTTTGCCCGTCCCGGAGAGGCCTTGGACGCATATTTCCATGGATTTTATTTTGGATCTTCCTGTGTCCCAGAGGATGTCTGTTATCTGGGTGGTTTGTGACCGGTTCTCTAAAATGGTCCATTTGGTACCTTTGCCTAAATTGCCTTCCTCCTCTGATTTGGTTCCATTGTTTTTTTAGCATGTGGTTCGTTTGCATGGCATTCCGGAGAATATTGTGTCTGACAGAGGTTCCCAGTTTGTTTCCAGGTTTTGGAGGGCCTTTTGTGCTAGGATGGGTATTGATTTGTCTTTTTCTTCGGCGTTCCATCCTCAGACCAATGGCCAAACTGAGCGAACTAATCAGACCTTGGAAACCTATTTGAGATGCTTTGTGTCTGCTGATCAGGATGATTGGGTGACTTTCTTGCCGTTGGCCGAGTTTGCCCTTAATAATCGGGCCAGTTCGGCAACTTTGGTTTCCCCTTTCTTTTGTAATTTTGGTTTCCATCCTCGTTTTTCTTCAGGGCAGGTTGAGCCTTCTGATAGTCCTGGTGTTGATTCTGTGATGGACAGGTTACAGCGGATTTGGGCTCATGTGGTAGACAATTTGACATTGTCCCAGGAAAAGGCTCAGCGTTTTGCTAACCGCCGTCGGTGTGTTGGTCCTCGGCTTCGTGTGGGGGATTTGGTTTGGTTGTCCTCTCGTCATGTTCCTATGAAGGTTTCTTCCCCTAAGTTCAAGCCTCGGTTTATTGGTCCTTATAAGATTTCTGAGATTATCTATCCTGTGTCTTTTCGTTTTGCCCTTCCAGCCTCTTTTGCCATCCACAATGTTTTCCATAGATCTTTGTTGCGGAGATATGTGCTGCCCGTTGTTCCATCTGTTGATCCTCCTGCCCCGGTGTTGGTTGAGGGGGAGTTGGAATATGTGGTTGAGAAAATTTTGGATTCTCGTTTTTCGAGGCGGAAGCTTCAGTATCTTGTCAAGTGGAAGGGTTATGGCCAGGAGGATAATTCTTGGGTTGTTGCCTCCGATGTTCATGCCGCCGATTTGGTTCGTGCTTTTCATTTGGCTCATCCTGATCGGCCTGGTGGCTCTGGTGAGGGTTCGGTGACCCCTCCTTAAGGGGGGGGGGGTACTGTTGTGAATTCCGCTCTTGGGTTCCCTCCGGTGGTTGTAAACAACATTTTTGTGAGTTCTGCTCTTTGGCTCCCTCCTGTGGTTTTGAGTGGTATGGCTGCTTCTTGGATTTAGCTTCAGCAGCTGTTTTCACTGAATGTCTTTCTGGCTCGGCTATATTAGTCTGGCCTTATCCCTCACTCAATGCCAGTTGTCAATTGTTCCTGCCTGGAGTTATTGCTCTTAGGACTTTCCTGACACTCTGACCAGTTCATCAAAGCTAAGTCCTTGCTTGTCCTTTTGCGGTTCTCTTGTTGTGGACTTTGTTGTTCAGCACTTTCTTTGTTTTTGTTTGTTTGTTCAGCTTTTCAGTATGGATCTATTCAGTTAAGCTTGAAGCTCTGGGCAGCAGAGTTTGCCCTCCACACCTTTAGTCAGGTGTGGAGATTTTTGCATTTCTCTGTGGTGGACTTTTTCTAGTTTTTTACTGACCGCACAGCGTTCTGTTCTGTACTATTTCTTTTTAGCTAGAAGTGGCCTCCTGTGCTAAATCTTGTTTCATACTACGTATGTCATTTCCTTCTCCTCTCACAGTCATTATTTGTGGGGGGCTAATCTATCCTTTGGGGATTTTCTCTGAGGCAAGATAGTTTTCCTGCTTCTATCTTTAGGGGTAGTTAGCTCTTAGGCTGTGACGAGATGCCTAGGCCGAGTTAGGAACATTCCACGGCTACTTCTAGTGTTGTGTTGAGCTTAGGGACTGCGGTCAGTATAGTTGCCACCTGCTCAGAGCTAGACGCATGTCGCTCCCTAATCACCAGATCATAACAGAGCACACAGATATATGAGGGCTCTCACGGTAATACCACACTGTCAAATATGTGGCCTTTTTATATTTTTTTATGCTAAATAGTGCTGTATATAATTAGAATAACAGACAGCAAAAAAAGTGGTCCACCGGCCTACAATGCCCAAACTTGGAACACACAAATATATGAAGGCTGTCACGGAAATAACACACTGACAAATATGTGACCTTTTTATATTTTTTATGCTTAAATAGTGCTGTATATAATTAGAGTATCAGCCAACAAAAAAAAGTGGCACATCTGCCTACAATGACTAGTGTTGAGCGATACCTTCCAATATTGGGAAATAACAGATCAGATTTGATTGGACCGATACCCCCAAAATATCGGGAATCGCCGGTTCCGATGCCGGAAACTAATGCAAGTCAAAGGGACACATATATCGGGGGTCTGTGTGGGCCTGCCGAGGGTCTGTCCGATCCTCTCGGAGGTCTGTGCGGGTCTGCCGGGGGTCTGTGTGGGCCACTCCGGGGTCTTTGTGTCTGTGTGCAGGCATCGTCCGATGGGACAGCAAGTCCCATCGGGCTATGCCTGCTACAATGACAGTGATTGACACATTAGCCAATGATGGTACAGTAGTAGTCCCGTCATCCGGCTAATGTGTTGAATTAAAAAAAACCACAAACATACATCCTATATACAACATACTACATACATACAGTACTACTACATACATACAACATACATACTACATACATACAACATACATGCATACTACATACATACAACATACATACTACACACATATATACTACATACATACTACATACATACTGCATACATACATACAACATACTACATACATGCATACTACATATATAGTACATACATACTACGTATATGCTACATACATACAAACAACATACATACAACATACTACATACATGCTACATACATACAACATACATACATACATACAACGTACTACATGCATACAACATACATACAACATGCATGCATACTACATACATACTACATACAACATACATACTACACACATACATACTACATACATACTATATACATACTGCATACATACATACATACAACATACTACATACATACATACTACGTACAGTGGGGCAAAAAAGTATTTAGTCAGTCAGCAATAGTGCAAGTTCCACCACTTAAAAAGATGAGAGGCGTCTGTAATTTACATCATAGGTAGACCTCAACTATGGGAGACAAACTGAGAAAAAAAAATCCAGAAAATCACATTGTCTGTTTTTTTTATCATTTTATTTGCATATTATGGTGGAAAATAAGTATTTGGTCAGAAACAAACAATCAAGATTTCTGGCTCTCACAGACCTGTAACTTCTTCTTTAAGAGTCTCCTCTTTCCTCCACTCATTACCTGTAGTAATGGCACCTGTTTAAACTTGTTATCAGTATAAAAAGACACCTGTGCGCACCCTCAAACAGTCTGACTCCAAACTCCACTATGGTGAAGACCAAAGAGCTGTCAAAGGACACCAGAAACAGAATTGTAGCCCTGCACCAGGCTGGGAAGACTGAATCTGCAATAGCCAACCAGCTTGGAGTGAAGAAATCAACAGTGGGAGCAATAATTAGAAAATGGAAGACATACAAGACCACTGATAATCTCCCTCGATCTGGGGCTCCACGCAAAATCCCACCCCGTGGGGTCAGAATGATCACAAGAACAGTGAGCAAAAATCCCAGAACCACGCGGGGAGACCTAGTGAATGAACTGCAGAGAGCTGGGACAAATGTAACAAGGCCTACCATAAGTAACACACTACGCCACCATGGACTCAGATCCTGCAGTTCCAGACGTGTCCCACTGCTTAAGCCAGTGCATGTCCGGGCCCGTCTGAAGTTTGCTAGAGAGCATTTGGATGATCCAGAGGAGTTTTGGGAGAATGTCCTATGGTCTGATGAAACCAAACTGGAACTGTTTGGTAGAAACACAACTTGTCGTGTTTGGAGGAAAAAGAATACTGAGTTGCATCCATCAAACACCATACCTACTGTAAAGCATGGTGGTGGAAACATCATGCTTTGGGGCTGTTTCTCTGCAAAGGGGCCAGGACGACTGATCCGGGTACATGAAAGAATGAATGGGGCCATGTATCGTGAGATTTTGAGTGCAAACCTCCTTCCATAAGCAAGGGCATTGAAGATGAAACGTGGCTGGGTCTTTCAACATGACAATGATCCAAAGCACACCGCCAGGGCAACGAAGGAGTGGCTTCGTAAGAAGCATTTCAAGGTCCTGGAGTGGCCTAGCCAGTCTCCAGATCTCAACCCTATAGAAAACCTTTGGAGGGAGTTGAAAGTCCGTGTTGCCAAGCGAAAAGCCAAAAACATCACTGCTCTAGAGGAGATCTGCATGGAGGAATGGGTCAACATACCAACAACAGTGTGTGGCAACCTTGTGAAGACTTACAGAAAACGTTTGACCTCTGTCATTGCCAACAAAGGATATATTACAAAGTATTGAGATGAAATTTTGTTTGTGACCAAATACTTATTTTCCACCATAATATGCAAATAAAATGATAAAAAAACAGACAATGTGATTTTCTGGATTTTTTTTTCTCAGTTTGTCTCCCATAGTTGAGGTCTACCTATGATGTAAATTACAGACGCCTCTCATCTTTTTAAGTGGTGGAACTTGCACTATTGCTGACTGACTAAATACTTTTTTGCCCCACTGTATATAGTACATACATAATAAGTATATGCTACATACAACATACATACAACATACTACATACATACTACATACATACTACATACAACATACTACATACATACAACATACATACTGCATACATACTACATACATACTACATACAATACATTCAAACATTACATATGATACATATATATAGACATACAGTACATATAACATAGATTACATACTCACCATCACTTGTCACTTTGTTCCCCGAAGCCAGGATCATCTGTAAAAGATATTAAAATAACAAACAAACAATATACTCCCTGATCCGCAGAAATCCACGAGTATCCCACGATGATCTCCCGTGGAGAACAGCAGCATCAGCTGATGCGACCGCTCTCTAGGGGCTCCAGGAATACAATGACAAGAGGGAGGTATCCTTTCGAACTGTATTTCTCCGCCACTGTAAACAAAAGTCCCTAGTCTCACTTTTGGCATTGCTGTGTGAGAAAGTTCCCATGCAGCTTTTGCCATAAAGTGAGACCAGTGAACTAGAGTAACCTCTCAGTGATGCACTGCAGGAGCCACTGTCTCCTGTCAGTGTGTCACTGAAGGTCCTATAGAGCAGTGACATCAACCGTTCTCACTGTTCTATATGGGAGATCATCGTGGGACACTCGTTATTAATTGGACTGCGTCGGACAGGGAGTATACGGTTTATTATTTTACGTTTTTCGCAGGCACTGAAGTATGGGAAGTATGGTTAAATTAAGAATATTAAAATATTTTTTCTGGCTGTGTCTTTATTTTTAACTCTTTCACTACAGTAGGATTAATAATGGATAGGCGTCTTAGTGACGCCTCTCCATTATTAACCCGGCTTAATGTCAGCTTACAATAGCAAGGTGACATTAACCCCCTATTACCCCAAATCCCACTGCTACACAGGAGTGGGAAGAGAGGGGCTAAGTGCCGGAATTGGCACGTCTTACTGATGCACCATTTCTGGGGCAGCTGCGGACTGGAATTTGAAGCCAGGGGGGGGGGGAATATCCATGGCCCCTCTCTAGGCTATGAATATCAGCCCGCAGCTGTCTAGATATAAAATATAGGGGGACCCCACGTTATTTATTGGGGGTCCCTCTATTTTAATAGCCAGTAAAGGCTATGCAGACAGCTGCAGGCTCATATTCATTGCCTGGGAGGGGCCATGGGTATTACCCCCTTCCCAGGATACAAATATTGGCCCCCAGCAGTCGGCTTTTCCCCTCTGGTGCAGAAAATTGCGCGGGAGCCCACGTCGTTCTTTTTCCCATTTTTTTCTTTATGTTCATTTATCAACATCGGCTTATCTATGGATATATCTATCTATAGATGTATCTATAGATACATAGATGTTTCTATCCATATATCTATATGGCTAATTTCACACATCAGGTTTTTGCCGTCAGGCAAAACGATCCATTTTTTTCTGCTGGATCCGTTTTTTTCTCATAGAGTTGTATTAGCACCGGATTACACCTGATGGCCACACATTTCATCTGTTTTTTGCCGAATCTGTCACAAAAGCTGTTTCTGCTGGGCGGAAAACACATACAGAGGAACAGTTTTTCTGTCCGGCGAAAAAACGCACAGCAACGGATCAGGCTAAAAACGGATGAAATGTGCTGCCATCAGGCGCAATCCGGCGCTAATACGACTCTATGAGAAAAAACGGATCCAGCAGAAAAAGAAACAGATCTTTTTTTTCAAAACTCACTGGATTGTGCCTGACGGCAAAAACCTGATGTGTGAAATTAGCCAGATAGATATATCTATAGATACATAGATGTTTCTATCCATAGATCTACTTTATAGATAGATATATCCATAGATAGGCCGATGTTGATAAATGAACATAAAGAAAAAAATGGGAAAAAAACGGCATGGGCTCCCGCGCAATTTTCTGCGCCAGAGCGGGAAAGCCGACAGCCGCGGGCCAATATTTGTATCCTGAGAAGGGGGTAATACCCATGGACTCTCCCGGGCTATGAATATCAGCCCGCAGCTGTCTGTGTAGCCTTTACTGGCTATTAAAATAGGGGGACCACCCAAAAAAATGACATGGGGTCCCCTATATTTTATAGCCAGAAAGGCTACGCAGACAGCTGCAGGCTGATATTCATAGCCTAGAGAGGAGCCATGGATATTGGCCCCCAGCTACAAATACCTGTCTGCAGCCGCCCCAGAAATGGCACAGCTGTAAGATGCGTCAGGTCCGGCACTTAGCCCCTCTCTTCTCACTCCCGTGTAGCAGTAGGATATGGGGTAATAAAGGGTTAATGTCACCTTGCTATTGTAAGGTGACATTAAGCCGAGTTAATAATGGAGAGGCGTCAATAAGACGCCTGTCCATTATTAATCCTACCGTAGTGAAAGAGTTAAAAAAATAAAGACACAGCAAGAAAAAAGTATTTTAATATTCTTAATTTAACCATACTTGCCATACTTCAGCGCCTGCCAAAAACGTAAAATAATAAACCGTATACTCCCAGTCCGACGCAGTCCAATTAATAACGAGTGTCCCATGACGATCTCCCCTATAGAACAGTGACATTGGGTGATGTCGCTGCTCTATAAGACCTCCAGTGACACACTGACAGGAGACAATGGCTCCTGCAGTGCATCACTGAGAGGTTAGCTTAGTTCAATGGTCTCACTTTATGGCAAAAGCTGCATGGGAACTTTCTCACACAGCAATGCCAAAAGTGAGACTAGGGACTATTTTTTTACAGTGGCAGAGGAATGCAGTGCGGAAGGATACCTCCCTCCCATCATTGTATTCCTGGAGCCCCTAGAGAGCGGTCACATCAGCTGATACTGCTGTTCTCCACGGGAGATCGTCGTGGTACACTCGTGGATTTCTGCGTATCAGGGAGTATATTGTTTGTTTGTTATTTTAATATATTTAAAAACCCCTTAATGACAGCCAATACCTCTTTTAACTGACCTGAGATATAAGAGGATAACACCCCCATACAGGTGACAATTCTGTAGCAATCTGCTTTACACTATAGCTGACAACTTGCTGCATCAGCCAAGATCAGTGTTTGCACCGTCCAAATCTGTTTAACTCCTTAGTTGCTGCTTTCAATAGTGACTACATCATTATAAATGGTTAACAGACTGTGGGGGCTTCCTCCTAATCCCAATTGGTGCCCTCAGATCATGATTTTGTGGCCCTGATGTTTGCGATTGGCAATCCATGACCATATTCTGGCCTAAGAGTCTGCTGTAACCTGTTTAGAAGTTAGAAGCATTTAGGTGGTAAAAATGCACATTGTCATTTCTGTCATATCACTTTGCATTAATTCCTGAAGAGCAACTGAAGGGTTAAAAAACTACCTGACAGCAGTTTTTAATATGTCAGGGGGTGCTTTTTTTAAACTGATATCACTTTAGGGTGTTTCCAAATATATGGGACCCCTAAAGGCACTTCAAACATGGCTAAGCACCTAAAAAAATAAATTTTGTAAATTTCCTTGAAAAAATGAAAAATTACTGCTACATTTTTAAACCTCCTAAAATTCTAACAAAATAAAAGAGCATTTTATAAATAGTGCTGATGTAAAGCAGACATGTGGGAAATGTTATTTATTAATGTTTTGCTGTGGCATGACTATCTGGATTAAAGGGATAATTATTCAAATTTGAAAATTGATATTTTTTTACATTTTTCCCAAATTTCTGATTTTTTTTATAAATAAACACAAAATATGTCGATCTAAATTTACTATTATCATAAAGTATAATGTGTCTCGAAAAAACAGTATCAAAATCACTGGGATTTGTTGAAGCGTTTCAGAGTTATTACCACATAAAGTGACACTGGTCAGATTTAAAAAATTTGGCTCAGTCACTAAGGGGTTAACAGATGACACTGGCTTCGGGAACAAAGTGACAAGAGATGGTGAGTATGTAATCTATGTTATATGTACTGTATGTCTATATGTATGTATCGTATGTAATGCATGAATGTATTGTACAGTATGTAGTATGTATGTTGTATGTATTTATGTAGTATGTATGTAGTATGTATGTTGTACGTATGTGGCATGTTGTATGTATGTAGTATGTTGTATGTATGTATTATGTATGCAGTATGTTGTATGTATATATGTAGTATGTATGTAGTATATAGTATGTTGCATGTATGTATGTATGTAGCATGTACAGTCATGGCCAAAAGTATTGACACCCCTGTAATTCTGTCAGATAATATTCAGTTTCTTCCTGAAAATGATTGCAAGCACAAATTATTTGGAATTATTATTTTCATTTAATTTGTCTTAAATGAAAAAACACAAAAGAGAATGAAGCAAAAAGTAAAACATTGATCATTTCACACAAAACTCCAAAAATGGGCCAGACAAAAGTATTGGCACCCTCAGCCTAATACTTGATTGCACAACCTCTAACCAAAATAACTGCGACCAACCGCTTCCGGTGACCATCAATGAGTTTCTTACAATGCTCTGCTGGAATTTTAGGACATTCTTCTTTGGCAAACTGTTCCAGGTCCCCGATATTTGAAGGGTGCCTTCTCCAAACTGCGATTTTTAGATCTCTCCACAGGTGTTCTATGGGATTCAGGTCTGGACTCATTGCTGGCCACCTTAGAAGTCTCCAGTGCTTTCTCTCAAACCATTTTCTAGTGCTTTGTGAAGTGTGTTTTTGGATCATTGTCCTGCTGGAAGACCTATGGCCTCTGAGGGAGACCCAGCTTTCTCACACTGGGCCCTACATTATGCTGCAAAATTTGTTGGTAGTCTTCAGACTTCATAATGCCATGCACACGGTCAAGCAGTCCAGTGCCAGAGGCAGCAAAGCAACCCCAAAACATCAGGGAACCTCCACCATGTTTGACTTTAGGGACCGTGTTCTTTTCTTTGAATGCCTCTCTTTTTCTCCTGTAAACTCTATGTTGATGCGTTTGCCCAAAAAGCTCTACTTTTGTCTCATCTGACCAGAGAACATTCTTCCAAAATGTTTTAGGCTTTTTCAGGTATGTTTTGGCAAACTCCAGCCTGGCTTTTTTATGTCTCGGGGTAAGAAGTGGGGTCTTCCTGGGTCTCCTACCATACAGTCCCTTTTCATTCAGACGCCGATGGATAGTACGGGTTGATACTGTTGTACCCTCGGACTGCAGGGCAGCTGGAACTTGTTTGTCTTATTGACACCTCTCCAATACTAAGCTGGCCTTGATGTCACCTTGCAATACAAAGGTGACATTAACCCACCAATTATTACCCCACTTGCCACCGATACAGAGCAAGTGGGAAGAGCTGACTGAGTGCCAGAATTAAAGTCATTATAAGGTGGTCGTGTAGGAGCCCTGAGGAGGCAGCCCAAGGGATGGGGAAGGTGTTGAGTACCACCGTAGCTCCAGACGAAAACCTTCAAAGGAGGATGGAAACATGATTTAATAGTAAAAATCGGTCACAGGAGCGCTGAAAGGAAAAAAGCTGAAAGGAGACTCATACACAGGATAGAGTTTAACCCAAACGCATTTCGACCTGATGAAGACGGTACTTCCATTGAAACGTGTTGTGACTAAACTCTATCCTGTGTCAGAGTCTCCTTTCCGTACTCCTGTGACCGATTTTTACTATTAAGTGCTAGAATTGGCACATCTTAGAAATGTGTATTTTCTGGTGCGGCTGAGTGCTGATGTTTGTAGCGGGGGGGAGGGAACAATATCCATAGCTGCTTCCTAGGCTATTAATATCAGCCCGCAGCTGTCTGCATAGCCTTTGCTGGTTATTTATTTCTGGGGGACCCCATACCATTTTTGGGGGTCCCCCATTTTCATAGCCAGCAAAGGCTAAGTATACAGCTGTGAGCTGATTTTAATAGCCTAGGAAGCTCCATGGGTATTATCTCCTTCCCAGGCTAAAAACATCTGCCCCCAGTCACTGGCTTTCCCTCTGCTGGTTGCAAAAATTGTGCTAGAGCCCATGCCAAGTTTTTCCGGAAAATAATCTTTCATTAATTAAATGTCCAGTAATTTGCACACACACTGTACTAATTGTGTTTGTCACTATCTATCCACATTTTCTATATGTATTTACTGTATGTAAGCTATCTCTTCTATCCTGTCGGCTCCTGCAGTGATATTACAGAAGCTGGCAGATGAATTACCAGCTTTTCTTCCATTTATCTTTCTGTGCAATATAAATACATATATATATATATTGTAGCGATTTCACTCACTCAGCTGCGACGGCTGACACTCAGGAGACGTGTTCCTTTAAAGTTCACTGGGTTTATTGCTTCATAAACCATGTGGCAAAACAACAGAAAGCAAAATAGCCTTTGGTTCAGGCAAAGGAAAACAAGTGTCCAGTTCATCCGGCTCAGTCCTGAAGCCGAACACACTCAGGAGGGTTTCACCTCCACACATATCTGCTGTGTAAAGGATTAGCCAGTCTTATATAGGACTAACCACACCCAGTAATCTATCACATGATTAGCCATGTGGTCTGACATCACCACAGGTCCTGAAACACAAACATATGGTTATATAAAACAACGCAATATTCCGGGCTACATTACAGCAACAAGGCACTTATGTGGCACATACCTCCCATCGACTACACACCCTTTAGCCATGCTACAATATATATATATATATACAGTATATATGTGTGTTACTGACATGTATGTGTGTATATATATATATGTATATATATATGTATTCTATGTGTATATATCTATTTATCTATTCTATTCTTACCTGTTCATTGCAATTGTGAATGAAAATTGCTAAATAAAACTTGTTTCATGACTAACATGCTTGTTCATCTGGTGAAATTATCTTTTGTGCTGTACAAAATATCATTGTTCCCAGCCATGCATCATCCTGTTAGCCACGTCTCACTTTACCAAAAACTATGGCATCTGGGTACACTGAACCATATAATGTGCATTGTTTACTTTGTTATGGCTGTGCAAACAGAAATTCACACCACCACCGATTAGTAAAAGTTTACCTATTGGCGGTCAAACATACCGTGAGGCAGGTCAGTTTATGCAAATTGTTTTTATTGACATTTTTATGGGCATTTTATTGGCTCGGAGATTTAGATTTCCTTGCTGCAGCTGCATGATTTGCAGCTACTAGACAGCTTGATTACATGTGGGTATTCCCTAGCAACCAGGGAACCCCCTCAGGCTGGCTAGCAGCCATAAATCATGCAGCTGAGTCAACAAAAACTAAATCCCGCGTGTGCTCGGGAAAACCCGAGCAACGAGTATACTAGCTCATCACTAGTGGAGAACATTCCAAAGTTTCACTACTGGAAAACACACTTCATATACTGACTATAAAAATGTCTCTTTACACTTAGAAGCTATCTCCTTATTCATTGCACAGTTTATCCTTTTGTTAATTGTGTGTTTGACTCTTTATGTCACATTTAAGTTTTCCACTTTCCAGTTTGACTTTTCTAATTTAAAAGAGAATTAGAATTTGACAAGGGAGAGAGTAAACCATCCCCCTCCTTTCTAACCAACTCCTGTCTTTCTATTGATTAAAAATTGACATATAAGAGTACGTGGCTCCCATATGTATAATGAGTGGAAATTAAGTCATCTTATTTTTTGGTGTTATATTAATCCTAGTGGCCTTTGTAAGTATGAACCTAGTTTTCAAGAGGGCAAACTCATCCAATTCCACAAAGGCTGGTTTGCAGTTGTAGTCTCCAGGGTCAAAATAGAGGGAAGAGAAGAGTCGGCCAACATCCAGCTTCGCCAAGAGGTGGAAGCACCCAACATCCTCAAGGGTCAGAGGCAGAAACACCAGCTGAGAGACTGCCTCAAGTTCCTATGAAACTTCGGAAAACAGCAAAGCTGTGGGACTCCAGGAGGTAGTGGCCAATCCTGCTGTAGTATATGTGGCCCAGGGTGCTCATTCTGAAGTCTACATGAACAGGACAGAGACCAAATAGAACTGAGTTTGAGCCTTGTCAGGAACCTGTGGCAAGAAATAAGGATTCAAAAATCAAGTGTGCCAAACGAAAAGCCCAGAACCAACATATCTTGGAGTTGCCTATGCTGCTTGCTGCGAACGGCCAAAGTCGTTTCCCATTCCCAGTTTATTGCTCTTATTTTGCTTCCTCCTGCTGAATTGCAGAGACATAGCAGTTGCTGGAGGGTTCTTCAACCTCAGTCCAGGACTGAATCGGATCCAGTAAAGAAGATGGATTTAAGGTACTGTGTGCCTGTCTCATGGACAGGAGTGAGGTAAAAGGATTGTGTCCCCATCTCACAGACTGATGGGGAATAATGTTTTTTGCCCCTCATGGATTGTGTCCTTTTCACAAGTGCCAAAGTTTGAAGTTTGAGAGAGGAGGATGGATGACCCAATGTTCTAGCTGGGATGAAAGCGGATGGACTATGCCTGTGATCTATTACGGATGCTCTTGTTTTGGCCTGAGGGTCCCTGGTTAGAAAGAAATTGGACTCGGTGCTTCCGTGGTCCTAAACTAGTGGGACAGGAGTCATTGCTGACCAGTAAAACAAAGGACACTACATGCCCACCGGAGAAGAGACTGTTATTTGTGTTTTATATGTTGTGCATTGACGTCTTACAGGTGTCCAAATTATCAATTTCAACCATTGTTAAGGAGAGGAAGAATGTAAGTATGTTGGACCTCTGTGGTCACCTTCCCACCACTGAAGATAACAATCGTGTTAGTGTGATGTAAAGTGTCATGTGAATAATGTCTTGCATCTTATGTAAATACTGTGTATTTTTTGTACGTTTTGTAAGGAAGATCCACCCATCAAAAAGATGCAAGGACAAAGACAGTTACATTTTTGTGACTATCCCACAGTGAGATCTTTAAAGTTAGGGAGAGTGACTGCTTCCTGCTAGGATGACAGATAGTGCCTAGAGTGCATAATGAATGGGCCACAGGGTTCAAGAAGTACAGGGCCATAATTGAGGGTGACCCTAAATGAGAGGAGACCAAAGAGCATTGATAGTGAGATCCTTCAGATAACAAAGCAGCCTTTCAGAGATGGATATTACAAGAGGACGCCTAGAAATGAGCTCTAGAGCTTGTAACTCTGAAAGGTATTAGGCCTATATAGGACTAAGTGACTGAAACTACTGAAGAGCTCCAGTAGTGGAAGAAATAGGATGCAGAACTGCTGAACAATTAAAACAGACTTGCTAATCGGGACTAGGATGAGCGGACCCATGGATGTTCGGGTTCACCGAGTTTGGACAGACTTTTTTAAAAAGTTTGGTTTCTGATCCGTGCTTGACCAGAACTTGACTGTAAACACCGAACCCCATATAAGTCAATGAGGATCCAAACTTCAGTGCTATAAAAAGTTCGGACTAAGGACTATTGGGCTGCAAAAGGGATTCTGTCACCGTAGCAAGTATGCTAAGATAGGAAGTATGTGAATAGCATAACATTTTTAACAGTGCCCACACAAAGACTGAGACTTGCTTCACTACAGTAAAGTAAAAAAAATAACCACCAGAGCATGGGGAAGAATACCTCAACAGAAACAGCTTACAAATTTCACCCACAGAAGCTGATTAAAAATGTCACCCCCCGACCATAGGGCACAGTACCCCTAACGAAGCTGACTAAAATTTTCAACCTCAGATAATGGTACGCAGTACCCCACAGAAGCTGAATAAAAATTTCACCCACAGAGCACATTTTCACATTTCCTACACAGCTCCAAAATTTCAGTTCCAGCATACATTACAGCAGCCACCAATATAATAATAATAATAATAATAATTTTTATTTATATAGCGCCAACATATTCTGCAGCGCTTTACAAATTATAGAGGGGACTTGTACAGACAATAGACATTACAGCATAACAGAAATACAGTTCAAAACAGATACCAGGAGGAATGAGGGCCCTGCTCGCAAGCTTACAATCTATGAAATGAAATGATTAGAGTGTGATCTTGGATTGAGCTGTTTGTACACTGACAGGCTTGCTATGTGCAGCCTAATTAAAAATTTTACCAACAGTTCATGAGACAGCGTACCCCAACAGAAGAATGTTACAAATTTCATCCACAGAGCATGGGTCACATTACCTCCACAGAAGCTGATACAAATTTCACCCAAAAGCATGTTTTCACATTTTCACATTTTCCCCACAGAAGCTAATTCAAAATTTAATCTAAATAGCGGTGCAGAGTAATCCCACAAAAGTAGCTTTCAAATTTCACAAATTTCTCTGTTCTGGAGATTGCTCAGCTACTTAAATGAGCTTCTGCCTTTGATCCAGACATAGTTTGAGCTTCCTGGTGAGCATTTGCCTGTTTCTGCTGTGCTGAGCTCTAATCTACCACTGCCTGACCATTTGCACGGTGTTCTGACTATCACTTTGTCTTGTTCTTATGCTTCAGCTATCATCTCCTAATATTTTGACCCCGGACTTATGCCTTTGTCTTTCCCATTGCTATTCTATGTGCTCTCTTGGTAATGACCTCATGACGTCTGACTTCTCTGACTCACAGTCTGTTCATCACATTTTCACAGTTTTCCTACAGAGTAAAAATGTTATCTTCAGTAGCATACCATAGAGCAGCGCTAGATAAAAAGCTTGTAGTTTTAATCTGGATAAAGCTGATGGTTAGCTGCTAGGCTTGCTATCTGCAGTCCCAGCCCCTTTGCCTTGGGATGCCTCCCTATTGCTGTTTCTTAAGGGTCCTGGGGCCTTAAGTGTTTACCTTCAAAAAATGTTTGTTCAAAGCAGGCAACCAAGCCTGAAAACTGCAGCAAGGGATAATGGAATTGTGCTCCATTTCTTTTTTCTTCTTTATCGGAACTGGGGCCATGATTAAGACCCAGTGTGCCACAAAATGAAGAAGCTATAGGTACTCTCAGCCATCGAATCTCAAACTGCCTTTACTGGTTCTGCCCCTCACCATTAGTACAGTGGTACTTGGGACAATGAAATTACACAGAACGTAAACATTTCCCAGTGCACATATGATTTTTTCCACATTACCATAGGCCAGAGTAGCTGCATAAAAGCTGATTAAAAAATTCACCCCCTGACCATGGACACAGTGCCTCCACAGAAGATGAATAAATATTTCACCTACAGAGCATGGCGCACAGTACCCCCAAAGAAGCTGAATAAATATTTCCCCAACAGAGCATGAGTTAAAAATTTCCATAGAGCATGTTTTCACATTTCCCCCACAGCTACAAAATTTCAGCTCCAGTAGCATACATTACAGAAGCAGATGCTAAAAAGCTGGTAGTATGATCTTGGATTAAATTGGAGGTATGACGCGAGGCTTGCTACCAGCAGTCACAGCTCCTTTGCCTTGGGACAGATCCCCAATGCTGTTGCTTAAGGATCCCTGGAGCCCGAAATGTTAACCTTGAAAAAATTATTGTCTAAAGCATGGCGGCAAACTATGCTCTCAGGTGTAGAAGTCCAGCTCATCGTGAGACTGAACAACGTGCAAGCATGTGACAGCAAAATTGATAGTTTTCATGGGTTTCGGAGATGTAGCTAAACAATCACTGAGCAGCACTATGCCAGAGGAGGCAATGGTCGTGCACAGCAAAAGATATGGAGAAATAGAGAAAAAAAGAAACATGCGCCTCCATGAAATCAACCAATGGGTGGAGGATGAGTGATGGTGTTTCAGCCCTCAACTAGAACCCTTTTTAAGGGAAGAAGCAGGAGTCTGCGTCTACCCAGACCCAAAGCCCGTCCAGTGCAGAATCTCAGACAGGGGCTCCAGAGGATAGACCTAAACAGCATCGGACTGGAGGGCCAAGGGCCTATCAGTAACATTGACTTTGTGGAGGGGTCCACTTTTCACCTACATATAAATATTACACTTCCCTTATTCACAAATTTACCTATATCTCTATATAATCATAAATTGATAGAAACCAACCCTGCTACATATCAAATGCTAAGAGAATGGGGCACCTATGGTGGCCCACCCTAAAACAGCTACACCAACTCCAAAAAACATGGCAAAAAGGAGAAAAAGGAGTATTAAATATCAAAAAGAACAAACAAACCACATTAAATAAAGTAATCCATTCTCCAAGGAGGTACAGACAGGAAGAGAGGTAACCACCTCAGCAGGGCAAGGTATCAGGCACTATATTATAGTCATGATGCAAAAGCAAGATCACAGAAAAAGGATGCCCCCATATTAATTAAATAAACACACATCACACAAAATAATACCTAAAAAGTGCAAGGGGACAAGCTTACCCAGGTCTGTGAGATAGGGAGGTGGTCACCCCAAGGACCCTTGCACATTTTAGGTATTATCCTGTGTAATGTGTGTTTATTTAATTAATAATTGCCAACCAATTAATTTTTCTGGAAGAGGAGTGGCAAATTTCTGCAAGATCCAGGCCTTGTTCATTTTCAGAAAGTAAGCCGGTCAACGTTATCGGAGGATAGTCACATGCGACGGTCTGTTAGTACACCACCTGCGGCACTAAATTCGCATTTCGATAATACACTAGCAGCAGGGCAAGCCAGCACCTCCAATGCATACTGGCTAAGCTCTGGCCATGTATCCAGCTTAGAGACCCAAAACTTAAAGGGGGAAGAGCCATCTGGGAGTACACTGAGAGGGCAAGCCATGTAGTCTGTCACCATCTGACGGTAACGCTGCCTCCTGCTGACTGGAGCCGTCTGTGATGTTGTAGACATTTGTGGCGGGCACACAAAACTTTGCCACTGTTGGGCGATACTGGTCTTGCCTTGTGCTGAGGCACTGCTTCTGCTCCCTGTTTGTGCTGAGCTTCCTCCACTGCCTCGATGCACAGAGCTGCTTTGTAAAGCACTAGCAGAACTCATCTTGATTGGACTAGAGAAGATGATGGACTGCACCAGTGTGTCTTGGTACTCCCGCATTTTACGCTCCCAGTTCAATGGTATTATGAGGCTTTGAAAGTTGTCCCGGTAGCGAGGATCTAGGAGGGTGTACACCCAATAGTCAGCCATGTTGAGAATGTGAGTGATGCGGCGTTCATTTCTCAGGCACTGCAGCATGAAATCAACCATGTGCTGCAGACTGCCAATTGGCCAAGAAACACTGTCCCCTGCTTGAGGAATGACCTCTGCCTGCTCAGCATAAACCCAACCTTGCTCTACACACTGACTTCTGGAGCATTGTGTAACTCCCTCTTCTGGAGAGATGTCTTCCTCCTCCATTGACTTCTCCTCATCCTTCTCACAAAGTGTCCCCTGCCTAGGCCTTTGTGAGGAACCATGTCGCGCAGACTGTCCAGAAGCAGATGGCATTTGTGACTCCTCATCCTCCACCTCTTCCACAACATCATCCCTTAGCGATTGCAGTTTTCTTTCAAGCAGGCAGATAAGGGGGACAGTCATTCTGACTAGTGCATCATCTGCACTTGCCATCCGCGTGGAATAATCAAAGGCACGCAAAACCTGGCAGATGTCCTTCATAGTGGCCCACTCAGTGGTTGTGAAGTCTGAATGGTGCACAGTGCGACTTCTTTGCACCTGATGCAGCTGGTACTCCATTACTGCTGGCTGCTGCTCACACCACCGCTCCAACATATGTAATGTTGAATTCCACCTGGTGGGTAAGTCACATATGATGCGATGTTCCAGAAGGCGGAATTGGTGCTGCAGAGCTGCAATGCGGGATCTTGCCATGCTGGAACGCCGCAAGTGAGCACACTCTAGGCGCACCTTTGCAGCAGTGCATCAAGATCCGGATAGTCCCTCAAAAAACACTGCACGACCAAGTTGAGAACATGTGCCAGACATGGGATGTGAGTGAGGTTGCCTAGGGTCAGAGCTGCCACCAGATTTCGACCATTGTCACAGACTACCATGCCTGGCTGGAGATTCGCTGGCACAAACCACACGTCGCTCTCCTGCTTGATGGCATTCCAGATCTCCTGCGCTGTGTGGCTTCGATTCCCCAAAGAAATTAATTTTAGTACGGCCTGTTGATGTTTGGCCACAGCTGTCTTCATATCGGTCGTAACAGGTAAGCGTTCACGGGTTAAGGTGGAGGTAGACCGTGACGGCTCCTGCAGCGATGATTCTGAGGAACTGGAGTATGAGGAGGAGGCAATGTGTACAGACTGGATTCCTGCAATCCTTGGATTTGGCAGAACACATACAGCACCACTCGCAAGATCTGTACCTGGCTCCACAACATTGACCCAATGGGCAGTGAAGGACAGGTATCATCCCTGTCCATGGTGACTGGTCCACGCATCGGTGGTGAGGTGGACCTTGCTACTGACAGCGTTTAATAGCGCATGTTTAATGTTTCCCTCCACATGCTTTTGCAGGGCAGGGAAGGCTTGCCTGCTGAAATAAAAGTGGCTGGGCACATTGTATTGTGGGACTGCCAATGCCATCAAGTTACGGAAGGTGTCAGTCTCCACCAGCCTGAATGACAGCATTTCAAGGGACAGTAGTTTTGCAATGCCAGCATTCAGAGCCTGTGCTCGGGGGTGGTTTGCCGAGAATGCCCGCCTTTTCCCCCATGCCTGTGCTACCGATGGCGGTAGAGTGGGCTGGGAGTGTGAGGATGACTGGGAATGTGGTGCTGTGGGTGGAATTACACTGTGTCTCTGTACAACAGTGCCAGAGGTTCTTCCTTGGCAATCCTGGGAGGAAGCCGAACAAGCTGTGTGTGAGCTGGTGGAAGAGGCAACAAAATGAGCTAAAGAGGTGGTAGGTGCTGCTGTAGGTTGGCCTAGGTCTTCAGTGCATTTTTGTAACTCCACCGCGTGCTTGGTCCGCACATGTTTCCACATATTTGTGGTATTGAAGTTGCTGACACTTTTCCCTCTTTTGACTTTCTGATGACACACCTTGCATTTGACTAAGCAAATGTCATCTGCAACTGTGTCAAAAAAGGACCAGGCACTGCATGTCTTGGGAGCGCCAGTTTTGGATTTTGGAAGAGGCATGCTCCTAATGGGTGCCGAAGTGGAGCTCCTCTATGTACTCCTATATAGTGTTTTTCCACAATCTAGCAGGATACAGATGGAAAGCCACTAATAGGATCAATTTGAACAAATTTGCAGCAGGCTGCACTAATTGAGAAACGGACAATGGAACGGTATGAGGCAATGATGCACCCTGAGCTGACTACAACCGGCTGTGGCGGTAGAACAGACTACAGAGTGAGCTGCACTCACACAGAGACCGAGCAGACCGCCGTGAACGGTGCTGCAAGGCCAAAAAAAGCTCCTCTATGCAATCCTATAGTGTTTTCCCACAATCTAGCTGTATACGGATGGGAAGCTACTAATAGGATAAATTTGAATAAATGTGCAGCAGGCTGCACTAATTGAAAAACGGACAATGGAATGGTATGAGGCAGTGATGCACCCTGAGCAGACTACAACCAGCGGTGGCTGCAGACCAGACTACAGAGTAAGCTGCTCTCACACAGACACCTTGCAGACACATGTGAACAGCGCTGCAAGGCAAAAACAAGGTTCTCACACAGCGGTTGCTAAATTAGCCTGGGTAAAGCACAATGAAGCAAATCGCTATCTCTAAACTGGCCCTCAGTCAGAACACAGCGTCCTGTCCCTGACTGAATTCACAGCAGAGTGAACCCAAAATGGCAGCAGTGACTTTTATAGTGCATCATGACATCATTTCAGCAGCCAATCACTGTCATGCCAGTAGTTACATGCCTATCATGCAGAACAGGATGTGCCCACACTTCTAATCATTCCTCATTGGCTGAATTCTTGTTGTTTGAATTATGGGAACTTCCGATTCTGGTATCCGATATACTGAAAGTATTGGAACTCAGTATCGGAATTCCGATACCGCAAATATAGGCCGATACCCAAAACTTGCGGTATCGGAATGCTCAACACTATTGTTTAATAAAGATTTTTACTGTTTTTTAGTAAAATTATCACCTGACACTCCTTTTTCTCCTATTTGTCATAATAATAAATTGAGTTGTTTGGTTATTGAATAAAGGGATGCTGTTCTTTTCTGTACAGAGTGAATGAAGTGAATTATGCCAAATACTGCCCATGCAGTGGGGTTATGAGCCCAGATCTGCACAGGGACCCACCGGGGTATTTCCCTGTTATCCTATGGGCCAGACCGAGCCTGGACCTAAGCATGCAAATGCCACCAAGAAATTGGATTAGGGAGCTATAGACTTTGTGTATGTAAACCAATCCTGGACAACTCTGCAGCAGAGTGAAAAAGTTGAAAAAGGGAGAAGGTCACTCTTTACAGATTGAGCAGAAGATCGGTAGAACTCCAGGGAAGAAAGAAAATGTCTAGAGATCTTCAGAGTGAAACAATCGTTACAGATGAGTAGAGGAGTTGAGTTACATAATTTACCTTTTGTCTTGAAAATGGCTGGGGATCAGGTGGATCACCAGGTGGATTACGTCTGATAGTTATGCGTTAAGAAAACTATTTTTTTCTCCTTCTGAGGGTTGATGTTAACACCCTGGTGGCCTTGTGTAGGCCTGTATGTGGTTGCTTTCTGGAGGGTTTAAAATCAATGCTATCGAGTATAAGGGACCCTGTTACAGCAGAGAACATTACATTTTTTTGTTGGTGCTGTGCTTTTTTCTGCTGAACTGCAGGTGCGAGTCTACAAAACAAGGACTTTGAGTTTTATGGGTTGTATACTTTTTTCCATGGTCCTTACCAAGAAAGAACATTTGCAGTCCATTTTTAAGTACTTTAAGAGTCCTTGAACTTTGACACTATCAAGCCATGGGAAAGAGTACCTCCACAGAAGCTCCAAGACAATGGGGTACAGAACCCCCACAGGCAGGGTTGCAGAGTACACAAAGTGGCTTAAAGCCATAGTACTCCCATATATGAGGGTGCAGAGTACACCCTGTAGCTTTTTGGTACATTGCTATCATGGACATGTGTGCATAAGATTAGAAAAATGTGTTTGTGCACACAGTACAATATGGGGCATGGGTGAATAAGATAAAAAAAAAGTTTTTACCCACAGTACTATCAGACAGGTGCATAAGAGTAGAAAAAATTGCTTGGACGCACAGTCTTATCACAGATATGGCTGCATGAGAGTAGAAAAATGTTTTTGTACACTCAGTACTGTCACAGACATGGATATTAGAGTAGAAAAAATGTTTTTTACCCACAGTACTGTCAAACATAGGTGCGAAATAGTAGAAAAAATTGTTTCTACTCACAGTACTATCAGACAGATATGCGTAACAGTTGAAAAAAATATTTTAGCCCAAAGTACTATTAAATATAGGTGCATAGGTGTAAAAAAAGCATATTTGTACGCACAGTACTATTACAGACATAGGTTTATAAGAGTAGAAAAAAATGTTTTGACACATGAGTCCCACGGACATGATTGCAGATTAGGCTACGTTCAGATTAGCGTTGCGCGCCGCTGCGTCGGCGACGCAACGCACGACGCACGAAAAAACGCGTGCAAACGCACGCAAAAACGCTGCGTTTGGCGACGAGTGCGTTGTTTTTTGACGAAAATCGGACGCAAGAAAAATGCAACTTGTTGCATTTTCTTGCGTCCGACGCTAGCGTCAAAAACGACGCACGTGTCGGAAAACGCAACAAGAAAAATGCATGCGTCCCCCATGTTAAACATAGGGGCGCATGACGCGTGCGTCGCCGCTGCGTTTCCCAACGCAGCGTCGGCAAACGCTAATCTGAACGTAGCCTAAGAAAGACTTATGGGTGTGCACAGTACCATCACAGACACGGGTGCCAAGCACACATAGAGTGTTTTTAGAAACCTGTTATCCAAGAAGTATTGTTTCTCCTTGCAGAGATCGACATGCTAAGCATGCTGAGATGAGGAAACTTAAAGCCGCAATGCACCTCAGAGTAATATGCTAATTATGCAAAATGTCTCTTCTGAGAGGAAGAGAGCCAGAACTCTAGTGCCACCTATTGGAAGGTAGCAATCCTACAAGTCAATGTTGACCCTTTAACGAGCCTAATCACTTGACTTAGGATAATAGCCAAACCAGAATCTCAATTTGCAGACACTGTGTTTCGGGGTACTGCCCCTCGTCAGTGCAAAGTGGAGATCTGGTTTGGCTGATTGAGAGGTGGCAGTCCGTTATCCAAGAAGTATCATCTCTCCTTGCGGAGATCGAATTGCTAAGCATGCCGAGATGTGGAGACTTAAAGCCGCAATGCTCTTCTGGGTAATATGCTAATTGTGCAAATTGTCTCTTCCGACAATTTGCATAATTAGCATATATCAGATATTATGTTTGAATCCCCCGCAGCTGCGCAATTTGTGACTGCTAGACAGCCTAAATACATGTGGGGATTCCCAAAAAACAGGCAATCTCTGCATGTGTTCAGGTTGTCAACCCTGTCCTCTTTGCCAGTCTGCATACTACAGAAAGATGCTGTAAGGTGGCAACTAAGTTACACTATCATGTGAGATGTGCTGTGGTGGTTAACTGACCATGTGCACTAGCTCTCCCATGTACTCAACCTCCAACATAACAAGTGTTTGGGCATTATTGCACTCCCCAGGCAGTGGAGTCATCATAAAGCATAATAGACTGCTGCCTGACTTCAGGCTCAGACTGCTTTGTAGATTTGCAAGGAGATAAGATGGAAGCCAGATGAGCAAGGTTCTCTGGTGCCTACTGTGCACTTCCTACAGTGGACCGGGTGGAAGATAGTGCGAAGGAACTGGAGTCACTCTCAGCCATGAAATCAACCACCTTTTCAACATCTTGTTACCTCACATTTCGTGAAGCCGTATTCAGGCCTACGAAGGAACTTCCTGTTGCCTGCATGCACCAGAGAAAGGTGCTATATTTGAGCTTTTAGCAGGTTCAGAACAACCACATTATCTCCATGCAGCAGCTACACCACCATCAGTAGCTATACCAGCACCATCATGGCACGTCCACGCCCTATATTTGATGCTTTCCTCATTATTTAAGTAGTTTTTTTTTGCAAATTACTTGCCAAAGATGGTGGAATAATAGATTATCTTTTTTGCAACACTACTTGAAAACACAGCGGTCCAGAAAAATTGTTTGCTTTACTTACAAATGGCAATAAGACGGCTGCTGCAAATTACTTATTTGCAACCCTACTAGAAAACATGGAGCAGTCCAGAACCATTATTTTTTTTCACCTACAAATGACAACGAGACAGCTGATGCAAATTATAATTTTGCAACACTATTAGAAAATTCTCTGCTTTTCAGGAAAAAATTTTTTGGCTTACAACTGGCAAGAAAATGGCTGATGCCAAATGTTTGCTTGCCACAGTACTAAAAAGGGCACAGCGGTGTTGAAAAATTATTTCTTTGGCCTACACATGACAATGAAATGGCTGATGCCAATTATTTATTTGTTAAACTATTAGAAAAGAGACAGTGGTTCAGAAATATTATTTCATTGGCCTACAAATGACGAGTTGGTTGATGCGCTGAAGTGCTGGTGAAAACTCATGGCAGGAAGATTTAAAAGGCCTGGGAAAGCATGGAGGTGTGCAGTTAGGCTGCCAATCTGGATTAAGGTGGCATGTCCTGGCATGGCTTCAAAGCTGTGAGATGAGGAGAAGCATGGTAATCACGGAGCGTGGCCAGCCGTGACGTCCTGCAGACACATTGTTTTCTCAATAGGAGAGTGAACAGAACTGTGAAAATCAGGGGGAGTGGTTAAGGTCCATGGACGGTAATGATACCTTCCCTCTGGTGGAGGGGGCTGCCTCTCTGACATCTCACACAGGGAGGCAGATGGATTCAATGAGTGTCAAAGACTGGGAAGCTAGGTAAAGCTGAGATCCAAGGACAGGAATCAGGGAAATGGAGGGTAAAGTGTCAGGAACTTCCCAGCATACTGTGACCGAGAATAAAGTTGCTGTGCTCACTATATTACAGGTTGTCCTGAGGTGATGCTCAGACAGACTAACAGATAGACTATGGGCATCACAGGTTAGCAATCTAGAAAAGAGAAATAGATGTTAGGTAATGTTATGCATACACATCAATAAAGTGCACTGAAACAATAAACTTTATGTATATTCACTCATTGCTGCCGGATTGGGAATAAGTCACAAGGTATTGAGCACTGAGGCTAAATGAGGGGCACCCACGCTTAGCCGTAGTTAGACTGATTGTGTCAGAGGGCAGAACACACACAATATACATAATAAACATCCAGGATATAGTGCAGGCCAAACCTAGCTACAGAAATCACAGAAAGGCTTGTAAGTAGTGTTGAGCGATACCGTCCGATACTTGAAAGTATCGGTATCGGATAGTATCGGCCGATACCCGAAAAATAACGGATATCGCCGATACCGATATCCGATACCAATACAAGTCAATGGGACATCAAGTATCAGAATGTATACTGATGGTTCCCAGGGTCTGAAGGAGAGGAAACTCTCCTTCAGGCCCTGGGATCCATAGTGAGGTGTAAAATAAAGAATTAAAATAAAAAATATTGATATGCTCACCTCTCCGGCGGCCCCTGGACATCACGCTGGTAACCGGCCGGCTTCTTTGTTTAAAATGAGCGCGTTTAGGACCTGCGAATGACGTCGCGGCTTCTGATTGGTCGCGTGGCGGTCACATGAGCGGCACGCGACCAATCAGAAGCCGCGACGTCATTCGCAGGCCCTAAACGCGCTCATTTTAAACAAAGAAGCCGGCCAGTTACCAGCGTGATGTCCAGGGGCCGCCGGAGAGGTGAGCATATCAATATTTTTTATTTTAATTCTTTATTTTACACATCCCTATTGATCCGATACCGATACCCGATACCACAAAAGTATCGGATCTTGGTATCGGAATTCCGATACCGCAAGTACCCGTATCGGAATGCTCAACACTACTTGTAAGACATAATCCCTATTGAGATTTTCTGGTGCTAAGGCCTGCAGCTCATGGATCCAATAGGCCTCACGTTTCTTCAAAATAAAATTGAGGTCCCCCCTCCGTCTCGGCTGGTCTACCTGCTCAATGACCTGATATTTAAAGGGAAGGTGCCGTGATTTTAGTTTTTATATTAATAATTATTGATTATATAATCAATTATTTTTAATACAAAAGTAAATGTAGTACTTTAATACTTTTTTATTTATTCACTTTTACTTTTACCACTGGAGGCTGCCATTTTCATAAGTGTGGGTGCAAGTGTCTGGGCACGACACTTGCACACCTCACTTACGGCAGCCATGGGCATAGGAGCTAATGGTCGGACTCCGACCGCATCCCTTACCTTGAGGCCGCTCCTCCTGCTTCTTAGCTGTGACCTGGGCATGCCCACTGGGCTGCTAGGTCATAGCTGTGGGATGAGATCGTGGCCATTTTGCTGCTTTATTTTCCTCTGTCATTGCACACACAGCTCAGTGCCTGCGATGACAGGAGCTGTCGGGGAGAAGCTGCTGTGAAGCAAGGGTCCGAGGTAAGTATCTGCAGCGAGGAGCTGTGATTGCAGCCTGTACTTAGTATTACAGTAGAGGCAGCAATCACTGCCGACCTGTTCAGAGCACAGCAGGGAGATCGTCACACTGCCCTGCCCTGAACATGATTCAGCACTTCCTGGGACAGGAGGGAAGTAAGTACAGGGTTTTTATTATGTACCACTGCTACCTGCCCCTATATACCACCTACCACTGCTACCTGCCTCTATATACCACTGCTACCTGCCGCTATATACCACTGTTAGCTGCCTCTATATACCACTGCTACCTGCTGCTATATACCACTGTTAGCTGCCTCTATATACCACTGCTACCTGCCGCTATATACCACTGTTAGCTGCCGCTATATACCACTGTTAGCTGCCGCTATTTACCACTGCTAGCTGCCTCTATATAACACTGCTACCTGCCCCTATATACCACTGCTACCTGCCCCTATATACCACTGCTACCTGCCTCTATATATCACTGCTACCTGCCTCTATATACCACTGCTACCTGCCTCTATATACCACTGCTACCTGCCTCTATATACCACTGCTACCTGCCTCTATATACCACTGCTACCTGCCTCTATATACCACTGCTACCTGCTTCTATATACCACTGCTACCTGCCTCTATATACCACTGCTACCTGCCTCTCTATACCACTGCTACCTGCCTCTATATACCACTGCTACCTGCCTCTCTATACCACTGCTACCTGCCTCTCTATACCACTGCTACCTGCCTCTATATACCACTGCTACCTGCCACTATATACCACTGCTACCTGCCTCTATATACCACTGCTACCTGCCGCTATATACAACTGCTACCTGCCTCTGTATACCACTGCTACCAGCCTCTATATACCACTGCTACCTGCCGCTATATACCACCGCTACCTGCCTCTATATACCACTGCTACCTGCCTCTATATACCACTGCTACCTGCCTCTATATACCACTGCTACCTGCCTCTATATACCACTGCTACCTACCTCTATATACCACTGCTACCTGGCTCTATATAACACTGCTACCTGCCTCTATATAACACTGCTACCTGCCTCTATATACCACCTACCACTGCTACCTGCCTCTATATACCACCTACCACTGCTACCTGCCTCTATATACCACTGCTACCTGCCTCTATATACCACTGCTAGCTGCCTCTATATACCACCTCCCACTGCTAGCTGCTTCTATATACCATCTACCACTACTACCTCTGTCCTGTGCAGCTAATCTAGTCCTGTGCAGCTACTCTAGTCCTGTGTAGCTAATCTAGTGCTGTGTAGCTAATCTAGTCCTGTGTAGCTAATCCAGTCCTTTGTGACGCTGACTGCTGAGCTCTGTATCTAATCTAGTCCTGTGTATCTAATCCTGTCCTGTGTACAGTATCACACAAGACAGGATTAGATACATTGCTCAGCAGTCGGTATCATACAGGACAGGATTAGACACACGGCTCAGCAGTCGGTATCACACAGGACAGGATTAGATACATGGCTCAGCAGTCGGTATCATACAGGACAGGATTAGATACATGGCTCAGCAGTCGGTATCACACAGGACAGGATTAGATACACTGCTCAGCAGTCAGTATCACACAGGACAGGATTAGATACACGGCTCAGCAGTCGGTATCACATAGGACAGATTAGATACAGGGCTCAGCAGTTGGTATCACACAGGACAGGATAAGATACATGGCTCAGCAGTCGGTATCATACAGGACAGGATTAGACACACAGCTCAGCAGTCGGTATCACACAGGACAGGATTAGATACATGGCTCAGCAGTCGGTATCATACAGGACAGGATTAGACACACGGCTCAGCAGTCGATATTACACAGGACAGGATTAGATACATGGCTCAGCAGTCGGTATCATACAGGACAGGATTAGATACATGGCTCAGCAGTCGGCATAACAGGACAGGATTAGATACACGGCTCAGCAGACAGTATCACACAGGGCAGGATTAGATACACGGCTCAGCAGTCGGTATCACACAGGACAGATTAGATACACGGCTCAGCAGTCGGTATCACACAGGACAGGATTAGACACACGGCTCAGCAGTCGGTATCACACAGAACAGGATTAGATACATGGCTCAGCAGTCAGTATCATACAGGACAGGATTAGACACACGGCTCAGCAGTCGATATTACACAGGACAGGATTAGATACACGGCTCAGCAGTCAGTATCACACAGGACAGGATTAGATACACGGCTCAGCAGTCAGTATCTAATCCTCTCTTATGCACTCCTCTCCCCCTGCATGTCTTTCCCCATTGTGGTTTATTATTTTTGTTGTAGGAGACGAGGGAGTCGAGGATTATGCATTCAGTAAGTATGGTTTAAAAAAGATTAATTAAGGACTTTATTCTGGTTGAATCTTTATTTACAATACAACTATAGGATTAGTAATGGATGGGTGCCATATAGATGCCTCTCCATTACTAAGCCGTGGGCTTGATGTCACCGGACAATATGAAGGTTACATTAACCCCACAAATATGAACCCCACTTGCTACCGCTACAGGGCAAGTGGAAATTGCCAGGCAAAGCGCCAGAAAAGGCACATGTAAAAGGCAGCTGACAGCTGATGTTTTTATGCTGTGGGTGACAATATCCATGGCCCCTTCCTAAGCTATCAATGTCAGCCCGCAGCTGTCTGCATAGCATTTGCTGGTTATTAATTATACGGGGCCCCCCATGTCTTTTCTTGGGGGTGTCCCCCATTTTAATAGCCAGTAAAGGCTAAGTATACAGTTGTGAGCGTGTGAGTGTGAGCACACTCCCCCCATAGACCAGTACACTGCTCTCCTGAAATACTCTGTGCTCCTGTCACTCTGCTCCTTCCACTATACATCTCTGTAACCTCCCTAAAGCAGCACAATACCATATGGATCACGTATAATGCGGCCATATAAATTTATCATATAATACTCCCATAAAGACCACACCTTATGCCGAGATATTGTATATATATATATATATATATATATATATATATATATATATATACAGTGGGGCAAAAAAGTATTTAGTCAGTCAGCAATAGTGCAAGTTCCACCACTTAAAAAGATGAGAGGCATCTGTAATTTACATCATAGGTAGACCTCAACTATGGGAGACAAACTGAGAAAAAAAAATCCAGAAAATCACAGTGTCTGTTTTTATAACATTTTATTTGCATATTATGGTGGAAAATAAGTATTTGGTCAGAAACAAAATTTCATCTCAATACTTTGTAATATATCCTTTGTTGGCAATGACAGAGGTCAAACGTTTTCTGTAAGTCTTCACAAGGTTGCCGCACACTGTTGTTGGTATGTTGGCCCATTCCTCCATGCAGATCTCCTCTAGAGCAGTGATGTTTTTGGCTTTTCGCTTGGCAACACGGACTTTCAACTCCCTCCAAAGGTTTTCTATAGGGTTGAGATCTGGAGACTGGCTAGGCCACTCCAGGACCTTGAAATGCTTCTTACGAAGCCACTCCTTCGTTGCCCTGGCTGTGTGCTTTGGATCATTGTCATGTTGAAAGACCCAGCCACGTTTCATCTTTAATGCCCTTGCTGATGGAAGGAGGTTTGCACTCAAAATCTCACGATACATGGCCCCATTCATTCTTTCATGTACCCGGATCAGTCGTCCTGGCCCCTTTGCAGAGAAACAGCCCCAAAGCATGATGTTTCCACCACCATGCTTTACAGTAGGTATGGTGTTTGATGGATGCAACTCAATATTCTTTTTCCTCCAAACACGACAAGTTGTGTTTCTACCAAACAGTTCCAGTTTGGTTTCATCAGACCATAGGACATTCTCCCAAAACTCCTCTGGATCATCCAAATGCTCTCTAGCAAACTTCAGACGGGCCCGGACATGTACTGGCTTAAGCAGTGGGACACGTCTGGCACTGCAGGATCTGAGTCCATGGTGGCGTAGTGTGTTACTTATGGTAGGCCTTGTTACATTGGTCCCAGCTCTCTGCAGTTCATTCACTAGGTCCCCCCGCGTGGTTCTGGGATTTTTGCTCACCGTTCTTGTGATCATTCTGACCCCAGGGGGTGGGATTTTGCGTGGAGCCCCAGATCGAGGGAGATTATCAGTGGTCTTGTATGTCTTCCATTTTCTAATTATTGCTCCCACTGTTGATTTCTTCACTCCAAGCTGGTTGGCTATTGCAGATTCAGTCTTCCCAGCCTGGTGCAGGGCTACAATTTTGTTTCTGGTATCCTTTGACAGCTCTTTGGTCTTCACCATAGTGGAGTTTGGAGTCAGACTGTTTGAGGGTGTGCACAGGTGTCTTTTTATACTGATAACAAGTTTAAACAGTTGCCATTACTACAGGTAATGAGTGGAGGAAAGAGGAGACTCTTAAAGAAGAAGTTACAGGTCTGTGAGAGCCAGAAATCTTGATTGTTTGTTTCTGACCAAATACTTATTTTCCACCATAATATGCAAATAAAATGTTAAAAAACCAGACAATGTGATTTTCTGGATTTTTTTTTCTCAGTTTGTCTCCCATAGTTGAGGTCTACCTATGATGTAAATTACAGACGCCTCTCATCTTTTTAAGTGGTGGAACTTGCACTATTGCTGACTGACTAAATACTTTTTTGCCCCACTGTATATATATCACACATTATGCCGCCAAGTATTGTGTGATCTATGTGACGGTATTATATGTGATCTATATGGCATTATTATGTTTGATCAGTATTGTGGAATGATGTAAAAACTATATGACGGTGGTATATGAGAAATACTGTATATTGTCGGATTATGTGTAATCTATGTGGCAGTACTAGGTGAGGATTATAGTGGTTTTATGTGTTGTCACGATGTTGTATGAAATATCATATAAGTTTAGTTTCTCTTGTTAGCCAGGCTGCGGGCTAAAAAGCCCCCCTTCCCTTTCACTCAGTCAAGAGCTTTCCTTTCCAAGGTATGGGGGAAGAGAGATTTTATTGCCTCTAGCTCTGAGAGCAAAGGAATTTATGACCGCTAGTGAAGGCTCAAACTCTGTCCAGCTAGAACTGGATTACAAGTCCCCAGAATCCCTGAGGTTTTTGTTCTGTTTTTGTAAGATATTAGGCAAACCATTTAAGATAGGAACAGGAAAATACATATTCTTAATCTCCCTCGGTGGATCTATCCATCACGGTAAACCTGCGCTTCTAACTCCATCAGGTTAAAAAGTAGGGATTTCTCTGTAATGACGCATCACACATATGACATATTTGATCTCATTAGAATGCCCATGTTAATACGAGATGAATGCTGGGTTGGTTATGACTATGACATGTCCCTGAAGGGAATTACTCTACTGTTTTTTGGGTTAGCTTCGGACCCATTTAATCGAAGCTGGTGGCAGCATACGTTTTGTACTGGGTAGTTGGGTGGCGTTGTAACGACTGCGGCATTGATAATTATTGTTCCTGCCTGAGTGGGAGTAGTTTATCGCATCGCTGCAGCGTGCCCAATAGCCAGTACATAGCAGGCGGCCTTTCTGGCGACTAATTACCCCAGGTGCAGTACCTAATCTGGCCTGAGAGTAAGGGGGGCACCAGAGAGCTGCAAGTCTTAAGTGGAACTGTAAGCGGGATATACATAAATCCCTGCAGTTCGTGGTATATTGAAGAGCAGTGGGATACCTAGCATAAGCCCCTGCTGTAAACTAAGAGGTCAATAGCCTTGTGTGTGTTTTTTCATCACATTGTGGAGTGGAGGGATAACTAAGATAAGCCCCCCTGCACATGTGATAGCCATCTGTTGGCCTAAAGTCGTGATGTAGGGGTGACGGTCACGGTGTGAATCGTGACATGTGTGATCTATATCAGGGGTGTCAAACTGCATTCCTCGAGGGCCGCAAACCATGCGTATTTTCAAGATTTCCTTAGCTTTGCACAAGGGGCTGTAATCATTATGTGTGTAGGTGATTAACTTATCACCTGTGCAGTACAAAGAAATCCTGAAAACATGACCTGTTTGCAGCCCTTGAGGAATGCAGTTTGACACCCCTGATCTGTATGACAGTATTATGTGATTAGTATATGGCAGTATTATGTGTGATCTATATGACGGTATGTGTGAAAAGTTTATGGCGGTATTATGTGAGATCTATGAGACATTATGGGTGATCAATATGGTGGTATTATGTGAGACGCATATGGTGGTATGTGAGAACACTGGCGGCATTATGTGTGATCTATGTGGTGGTATGTGTGATCTATTTGACAGTATTATGTGTGATCTATATGGCGGTTTTATGTGTGATCTATGTGGTGGTATTATGTGAGAACTATATAACAGTATTATGTGTGAGCTATATGCGGGATTATTTGTGATCTATATGGCAGTATTATCTTCAGAAAGGGGACCTATTCTAGGGTGGTTCTGGCTGAGCACCTGCACACGGGTCTGGGGTAATAGAGGGGGCAGCATGACCTGCAGTTAGGTGCAGTCAGGGGAGGGCTGGTGAGGCAGCGGAAGAGAGGGGTCTCATTTTTATCATTATTATGTGGTTACATTTCCCCCCAACCTGCTTCCCAGGGTAACCCTGTAATGCGCCTGTCACCTCGCTTTCACATATCGCCAGGACAGGATTTGAGGAGGGGAATGGGGTCTTAGCATGCAATGTCTGGATCAGAACAGGCCATCAATCAGCAGAAATGTTTCCTGGATTTTTGTGGAGCAGACGGTCTATCCATGTGTATAAAAGACAGCGCTCTATGTACAATCCCTGGCTGCTCAGCGCAACGAACATGGTGCCCCCCAAAAACCTGCACACTGCTCTCCTGAAATACTCTGTGCTGCGGTTACCCTGCTCCCTCCACCTTATGTCTCCCAGAATCCTTGCTGCCTGCCATCCTCTGTGACTGTATACTTGTCAGTATAACTTTGCATTCACCAACAAAATGGCTGCTCACTGTGTTCCTGAATCATCTCTTATCCCTTAGCAAACACTCAGAAGGAGAGGAGAGGAGTGACATCATTCATGTCACCAGACTCCGCCCATAGTTACTGCAGTGCAGTAATGTGAGCTAGTTGTTCACTAGGTTTTTGTCAAATTTCAGTAGCTGCTCCCCCTAGTGCTTAAAAGTGGAAATGCCAAACTTTTTAATTTTTTTTTCATATTTTACTAAATTATAAACAAATGATAATTTTTTTTAACCCCTTCCCGACCTTTGACGCCACGTAGGCGTCATGAAAGTCGGTGCCATTCCGACCCATGACGCCTATGTGGCGTCATGGAAAGATCGCGTCCCTGCAGGCCGGGTGAAAGGGTTAACTCCCATTTCACCCGATCTGCAGGGACAGGGGGAGTGGTAGTTTAGCCCAGGGGGGGTGGCTTCACCCCCTCGTGGCTACGATCGCTCTGATTGGCTGTTGAAAGTGAAACTGCCAATCAGAGCGATTTGTAATATTTCACCTATTATAACGGGTGAAATATTACAATCCAGCCATGGCCGATGCTGAAATATCATCGGCCATGGCTGGAAATACTAGTGTGCCCCCACACCAACCCCACCGATCGCCCCCCCCAGCCCCCCGATCTGGCCGGTACACTGCTCCGGCTCCCCTCCGTCCAGTGCTCCGCTCCCCCCGTGCTCTTGTCCGCTCCCCCCGTGCTCCAATCACCCCCCCGTGCTCCGATCACCCCCCCTGCACTCCGATCCACCCTCCCCGGTGCTCCGTTCCACCCCCCGGTGCTCCGTTCCAGCCCCCCCGTGCTCCGTTCCACGCCCCCCGTTCTCAGTTCCACCCCTCCCGCGCTCCGATTCCCCCCCCCCGTGCTCCGATCCCCCCCCCCCGTGGTCCCCCCCACCCCATCATACTTACCGATCCAGCCGGGGTCCCGTCCGTCTTCTCCCTGGGCGCCGCCATCTTCCAAAATGGCGGGCGCATGCGCAGTGCGCCCGCCGAATCTGCCGGCCGGCAGATTCGTTCCAAAGTGCATTTTGATCACTGAGATATAATCTATTTCAGTGATCAAAATAAAAAAAATAATAAATGACCCCCCCCCTTTGTCACCCCCATAGGTAGGGACAATAAAAAAATAAAGAAAATTTTTTTTTTCCACTAATGTTAGAATAGGGTTAGGGTTAGGGGTAGGGTTAGGGTTAGGGCTAGGGTTAGGGCTAGGGGTAGGGTTAGGGTTAGGGGTAGGGTTAGGGGTAGGGTTAGGGGTAGGGGTAGGGTTAGGGTTAGGGGTAGGGTTAGGGGTAGGGTTAGGGGTAGGGGTAGGGTTAGGGCTAGGGTTAGGGCTAGGGTTAGGGTTTCGGTATGTGCACACGTATTCTGTTCCTCTGCGGATTTTTCCGCTGCGGATTTGATAAATCCGCAGTGCTAAACCGCTGCGGATTTATGGCGGATTTACCGCGTTTTTTTCTGCGCATTTCACTGCGGTTTTACAACTGCGATTTTCTATTGGAGCAGTTGTAAAACCGCTGCGGAATCCGCACAAAGAAGTGACATGCTGCGGAATGTAAACCGCTGCGTTTCCGTGCAGTTTTTCCGCAGCATGGGCACAGCGATTTTTGTTTCCCGTAGGTTTACATTGAACTGTAAACTCATGGGAAACTGCTGCGGATCCGCAGCGTTTTCCGCAGCGTGTGCACATACCTTTAGAATTAGGCTATGTGCACACGGTGCGGATTTGGCTGCGGATTCGCAGCAGTGTTCCATCAGGTTTACAGTACTATGTAAACATATGAAAAACCAAATCCGCTGTGCCCATGGTGCGGAAAATACCACGCGGAAACGCTGCGTTGTATTTTCCGCAGCATGTCAATTCTTTGTGCGGATTCCGCAGCGTTTTACACATGTTCCTCAATAGGAATCCGCAGGTGAAATCCGCACAAAAAACACTGGAAATCCGTGGAAAATCCGCAGGTAAAACGCAGTGCCTTTTACCCGTGGATTTTTCAAAAATGGTGCGGAAATATCTCACACGAATCCGCAACGTGGGCACATAGCCTTAGGGTTAGGGTTGGAATTAGGGTTGTGGTTAGGGTTAGGGGTGTGTTGGGGTTAGGGTTGTGGTTAGGGGTGTGTTGCGGTTAGGGTTGTGATTAGGGTTATGGCTACAGTTGGGATTAGGGTTAGGGGTGTGTTGGAGTTAGTGTTGGAGGTAGAATTGAGGGGTTACCACTGTTTAGGCACATCAGGGGTCTCCAAACGCAACATGGCGCCACCATTGATTCCAGCCAATCTCGTATTCAAAAAGTCAAATGGTGCTCCCTCACTTCCGAGCCCCGACGTGTGCCCAAACAATGGTTTACCCCCACATATGGGGTACCAGCATACTCAGGACAAACTGCGCAACAATTACTGGGGTCCAATTTCTCCTGTTACCCTTGTGAATCTAAAAAAATGCTTGCTAAAACATAATTTTTGAGGAAAGAAAAATGATTTTTTATTTTCACGGCTCTGCGTTGTAAACGTCTGTGAAGCACTTGGGGGTTCAAAGTGCTCACCACATATCTAGATAAGTTCCTTGGGGGGTCTAGTTTCTAAAATGGGGTCACTTGTGGGGGTTTCTACTGTTCAGGCACACCAGGGGCTCTGCAAACGCAACGTGACACCCGCAGACCATTCCATCAAAGTCTGCATTTCAAAAGTCACTACTTCCCTTCTGAGCCCCGACGTGTGCCCAAACAGTGGTTTACCCTCACTCATGGGGTATCAGCGTACTCAGGAGAAACTGGCCAACAACTTTTGGGGTCCAATTTCTCCTGTAACCCTTAGGAAAATAAAAAATTCTGGGCTAAATAATTATTTTTGAGGAAAGAAAACGTATTTATTATTTTCACGGCTCTGCATTATAAACTTCTATGAAGCACTTGGGGGTTCAAAGTGCTCACCACACATCTAGATAAGTTCCTTTCGGGGTCTAGTTTCCAAAATGGGGTCACTTGTGGGGGGTTTCTACTGTTTAGGCACATCAGGGGCTCTGCAAACGCAACGTGACGCCCGCAGAGCATTCCATCAAAGTCTGCATTTCAAAACGTCACTACTTCACTTCCGAGCCTCGGCATGTGCCCAAACAGTGGTTTACCCCCACATATGGGGTATCAGCGTACTCAGGAGAAACTGGACAACAACTTTTGGGGTCCAATTTCTTCTGTTACCCTTGGGAAAATAAAAAATTGCAGGCTAAAAGATCATTTTTGAGAAAATAATTTTTTTTTTTTATTTTCATGGCTCTGCGTTATAAACTTCTGTGAAGCACTTGGGGGTTCAAAGTCCTCACCACACATCTAGATTAGTTCCTTTGGGGGTCTAGTTTCCAAAATGGTGTCATTTCTGGGGGATCTCCAATGTTTAAGCACACAGGGGCTTTCCAAACGTGACATGGTGTCCGCTAATGATTGGAGCTAATTTTCCATTTAAAAAGCCAAATGGCGTGCCATCCCTTCCGAGCCCTGCCGTGCGCCCAAACAGTGGTTTACCCCCACATATGGGGTATCAGCGTACTCAGGACAAACTGGACAACAATATTTGGGGTCCAATTTCTCCCATTATCCTTGGCAAAATAGGAAATTCCAGGCTAAAAAATCATTTTTGAGGAAAGAAAAATTATTTTTTATTTTCATGGCTCTGCGTTATAAACTTCTGTGAAGCACCTGGGGGTTTAAAGTGCTCAATATGCATCTAGATAAGTTCCTTGGGGGGTCTAGTTTCCAAAATGGGGTCACTTGTGGGGGAGCTCCAATGTTTAGGCACACAGGGGCTCTCCAAACGCGACATGGTGTCCGGTAACAATTGGAGCTAATTTTCCATTCAAAAAGTCAAATGGCGCGCCTTCCCTTCCGAGCCCTGCCGTGTGCCCAAACAGTGGTTTACCCCCACATATGAGGTATCGGCGTACTCGGGAGAAATTGCCCAACAAATTTTATGATCCATTTTATCCTACTGCCCATGTGAAAATGAAAAAATTGAGGCGAAAAGAATTTTTTTGTGAAAAAAAAAGTACTTTTTCATTTTTACAGATCAATTTGTGAAGCACCTGAGGGTTTAAAGTGCTCACTAGGCATCTAAATAAGTTCCTTGGGGGGTCTAGTTTCCAAAATGGGGTCACTTGTGGGGGAGCGCCAATGTTTAGGCACACAGGAGCTATCCAAACGCGACATGGTGTCCGCTAACGATGGAAATAATTTTTCATTCAAAAAGTCAAATGGCGCTCCTTCCCTTCCGAGCCTTACCATGTGCCCAAACAGTGGTTTACCCCCACATGTGAGGTATTGGTGTACTCAGGAGAAATTGCGGTCACTTGTGGGGGAGCTCCAATTTTTAGGCACACGGGGGCTCTCCAAACGTGACATGGTGTCCGCTAAAGAGTGGAGCCAATTTTTGATTCAAAAAGTCAAATGGCGCTCCTTCCCTTCCAAGCCCTGCCGTGCGCCCAAACAGTGGTTTACCCCCACATATGAGGTATCAGCGTACTCAGGACAAATTGGACAACAACTTTTGTGGTTCAGTTTCTCCTTTTACCATTGGCAAAATAAAAAAATTGTTGCTAAAAGATAATTTTTGTGACTAAAAAGTTAAATGTTCATTTTTTCCTTCCATGTTGCTTCTGCTGCTGTGAAGTACCTGAAGGGTTAATAAACTTCTTGAATGTGGTTTTGAGTACCTTGAGGGGTGCAGTTTTTAGAATGGTGTCACTTTTGGGTATTTTCAGCCATATAGACCCCTCAAACTGACTTCAAATGTGAGGTGGTCCCTAAAAAAAAATGGTTTTGTAAATTTCGTTGTAAAAATGACAAATCGCTGGTCAAATTTTAACTCTTATAACTTCCTAACAAAAAAAAATTTTGTTTCCAAAATTGTGCTGATGTAAAGTAAACATGTGGGAAATGTTATTTATTAACTATTTTGTGTCACATATCTCTCTGGTTTAACAGAATAAAAATTCAAAATGTGAAAATTGCGAAATTTTCAAAATTTTCGCCAAATTTCCGTTTTTATCACAAATAAACGCAGAATTTATTGACCTAAATTTACCACTAACATGAAGCCCAATATGTCACGAAAAAACAATCTCAGAACCGCTAGGATACGTTGAAGCGTTCCTGAGTTATTACCTCATAAAGGGACACTGGTCAGAATTGCAAAAAACGGCAAGGTCTTTAAGGTCAAAATAGGCTGGGTCATGAAGGGGTTAAAGAAAATGTAAACATTAATTCTTTACATTTTCCAATTGCTGGATTTTTTTTTATGGCACCTTCCCTTTAAGCTGTGCCACAGTGTGACCCTCATTGAGAAAGCGTTGCAGAACCCGCAACAACATGTTCTTGCATCATATTGTGGACTTGTGCTTAGTGATATGGTCCGTTATATGTTGGGTGGTCTCCCCAACATACAAGAAACCACACGGACACTTAATCGAATAGACAAAATTTGAAGAGTCACAGGAAAAAAAGCCCTTAATTGGATAATGTTTACCAGAATATGGGTGGTGATGGTGAATAATGTCCCCATGAGAATATTACTGCACTGGAAACAGTGGAGACATGGAAAGGTACTCTTCTTCGGTGTAGCCAGGAACCTTTGTTTGGGGACTCTAGTTATTGGGCAAATATCAGCTTTGACCAGTTTGTCGTTCACATTAAGGCCGGTTTCACACGTCAGTGGCTCCGGTACATGAGGTGACAGTTTCCTCATGTACCGGGGCCACTGACACACGTAGACACATTGAAATCAATGCATCTCTGCAGATGTCATTGATTTTTTACGGACCGTGTCTCGTGTGCCAAACACGGAGACATGTCAGTGTTCGTGGGAGCGCACGGATTACATGGACCCATTAAAGTCAATGGGTTCATGTAAAACACGTACCTCACACGAACGCTGTTCATGTGCAGTTCGTGTGCCGTGCAGGAGACAGTGCTACAGTAAGCGCTGTCCCCCCCACTGGTGCTGAAGCCGCCATTCATATCTTCCCTGCAGCAGCATTTGCTGTAGAGAAGATATGAATATTCCTTTTTTTTTTTTCTCGTGTTTAAAATAAAGATCCATGTGCCCACCCCCCTCCCACCCCCTGTGCGCCCGCCCGCTGTTCTTAAAATACTCACCCGGCTCCCTTGCTGGCTGGCGCTGCTTCCTGTCCTGGCCGCACTTTCTACTGCATGAGTGGTCATGTGGGGCCGCCGATTACAGTCATGAATATGCGGCTCCACCTCTCATAGGGGTGGAGCCGCATATTCATTAGTGTAAATGATCGGCCCCATGTGACCGCTCATACAGTAGAAGGTGCGGCCAGAACATGAAGCAGCGCCAGCCAGCGTGGGAGCCGGATGAGTATTTTAAGAACAGCGGGCGGGCGCACAGGGGGTGGGAGGGGGGTGGGCACATGGATCTTTATTTTAAACACGAGAAACAAAAAAAAAAGGAATATTCATATCTTCTCTAAAGCAAACGCTGCTGCAGGGAAGATATGAATGGCGGCTTCAGCACCAGATGCAGGGGACAGCGCTAAACTTTAGCGCTGTCTCCTGCACGGTGCGTGTGGTACCCAGTGGGCACACGAGCGGCACACGTGTGCCACACGTGTGCCACACTGATGTGCCACAGAAACGCACAGGCATACGGACACGGATAAATCCGGTACCAATTTTTCCAGTACCGGAATTATCTGAACTTTTGGGACTGCCCTAAGAGAGAATCTGAAACTGGGCAAAAAAGGAACCTGAAACACTTCAATGTTAGGCAGTCTTCATAATGTAACATAGAAACATAGTTTTTAAGGTTGAAGGAAGACTTTAAGTCCAACTTATAGCCTAACCTAACATGCCCTGACATATTGATCCAGATGAAGGCAAAAAAAGCTCATGTGGCAAACAGTAAGCTCCACATTAGGGGAAAAAATTCCTTCCCGACTCCACATACGGCAATCAGACTAGTAACCTGTAACATTATACTTTTCATGAAAGGCATCCAGTCCCCTCTAAAATTTAAGTAATCACTCATTACAACATTATACGGCAGAGAGTTCCATAGTCTCACTGCTCTTACAGTAAAGAATCTGCGTTTGTGATTATGCTTAAACCTTCTTTCCTCCAGATGTAGAGGATGCCCCATTGTCCCTGTCTCAGGTCTATGATTAAAAAGATCATCAGAAAGGTCTTTGTACTGTCCCCTCATATATTTATACATTAAAATAAGATCATCACTTAGCCATCATTTACAAACTAAATAGCCCCAAGTGTAATAACCTATCTTTTTATTGCAGACCCCTCAGTCCTCTAATAACCTTGGTCGCTCTTCTCTGCACCCGCTCTAGTTCAGCTATGTCTTTCTTACACTGGAGACCAGAACTGTGCACAGTATTCTAAGTGTGGTCGAACTAGTGACTTGTATAGAGGTAAAATTATGTTCTCCTCATGAGCATCTATGCCTCTTTTAATGCATCCCATTAATTTAATTGCCTTTGTAGCAGCTGCCTGACACTGGCCACTGAATATGAGTTTGTCATCCACCCTTACTCCCAGGTCTTTTTCATTCATGGTTATGCCCATTATTTTACAATTAAGCACATAATTGTATATATATATATATATATATATATATATATATATATATATATATATATATATATATTATTTCTTATGCCCAAGTGCATGACCTTACATTTATCCCCATTAAAGCTCATTTGCCATTTATCAGCCCAAGCTTCCAGTCTCCATAAATCCTCCTGTAATATAAAATTGTCCTCCTCTGTATTGATTACCCTGCAAAGTTTAGTCTCATTTGCAAAAATTGAAATTCTACTCTGTATGCCCCCTACAAGATCATTAATAAATATGCTAGAAAGAAGAGGGCCCAATACTGACCCCTGTGGTACCCCACTGCTAACCGCAACCCAGTCCGAGTGTGCTCCATTAATAACCACCCTTTGTTTCCTATCCCTGAGCCAGCTCTTAACCCACTTACACATATTTTCCCCTATCCCCATTATTCTCATTTTATGTATCAACCTTTTGTGTGGCACTGTATCAAAAGCTTTTGAAAAGTCCATATACGCTACGTCCACTGGGTTCCCTTGGTCCAGTCTGGAACTTACCTCTTCATAGAAACTGATCAAATTAGTCTGACATGAACGGTCCCTAGTAAACCCGTGCTGATACTGGGTCATGAGGTTATTCCTCTTCAGATACTCCAGTATAGCATCCCTAAGAATGCCCTCCAGGATTTTACCCACAGTAGAGGTTAAGCTTACTGGCCTATAATTACCGAGATCAGTTTTTGTCCCCTTTTTGAATATTGGCACCACATTTGCTATACGCCAGTCCTGTGGTACAGACCCTGTTATTATGGACTCTTTAAAGATTAAAAATAATGGTCTATCAATGACTGTACGTAATTCCTGCAGTACTCGGGGGTGTATCCCATCCGGGCCCGGAGATTTGTCAATTTTAGTGATTTTTAGACGCCGCCGCACTTCCTGCTGGGTTAAGCAGGTGACATTTAATTGGGAATTTTTATCACTAGTCATTTTGTCCGCCATGGGATTTTCTTGTGTAAATACTCATGAAAAAAAGTCATTTAGCATATTGGCTTTTTCCTCATCCTCATCCACCATTTCACCCAGACTATTTTTAAGGGGGCCAACACTATCATATTTTAGTTTCTTACTATTTATGTAGTTAAAGAATATTTTGGGATTATTTTTACTCTCTCTGGCAATGAGTCTCTCTGTCTCAATCTTTGCTGCCTTGATTTGCTTTTTACAGAATTTATTTAATATTCTGTATTTATTTAATGCCTCATCACTACCTACTTCCTTTAATTCTCTAAATGCTTTCTTTTTGTTACTTATTGGGCCCCTTACAGCTCTATTTAGCCATATTGATTTCCTCCTATTTCTAGCATGTTTATTCCCATACAGTATATATTGTGCACAGATCCTATCCAGGATGCCAATGAACGTCTCCCATTTTCTTTGTGTATTTTTATGTCTCAGGATATCATCCCAGTTAATTGCACCAAGATCATCTCTCATCCAATTTGCCTTCCTGATGTTTAGTGTCCTTTGTGGAGATATAGCTCATCAGGGATCTCTGCTTTGGCCCAAGCAGGTGGCTATGGAGTCACAACGAACAATAGCAGGCTAGCGAGTTCCACACAGGTATTTGTCAGGTGTATTTATTGTACACATTTGCCGTACAATGTTACACGTGCCAAACATGAAATAAAATGTCTAAGGCTGGTGCTGGTAGTGGGCGACTCAATTATTAGGGGAACAGAGAGGCAATCTGTCACAAAGACAGGGATCGTCGAACGGTGTGCTGCCTACCCCTACCTGGCGCTCGAGTCCGACACATCGCTGATCGGGTGGACAGATTATTGGGAGGGGTTGGTGAGGACCCAGCGGTCATGGTGCACATTGGCACTAATGACAAAGTTAGAGGTAGGTGGAAGGTCCTTAAAGATGATTTCAGGGAATTAGGCTGCAAGCTGAAAGCAAGGACCTCCAATGTGGTATTTTCCGAAATACTGCCGGTACCACGTGCCACGCCAGAGAGGCAACGGGAGATTAGGGAGGTTAATAAGTGGCTCAAGAATTGGTGTAGGAAAGAGGGGTTTGGGTTCCTGCAGAACTGGGCCGACTTCTCAGTTGGCTACAGGCTCTACGCTAGGGACGGGCTGCACCTCAATGGGGAGGGTGCAGCTGTGCTGGGGGAGAGAATGGCTAGAAGGTTGGAGGAGTGTTTAAACTAGGAATTGGGGGGGAGGGTATTCATTTTATAGGAGGGGAAGATAGTGCAGACAGAGACCTGGGCACAAATAAGGAAGTTGGGGGTGGCGGTGGCATGGGGGGTGGGGTCAGAACAGTTAATAATTTAAGAAATAGAAGTACAGAGAGGAACATAAAGTGCATGTATACTAATGCCAGAAGCATCGCCAACAAAATGGATGAATTAGAACTAATGTTGTTGGAGCATAATTATGACATGGTGGGGATATCTGAAACGTGGCTGGATGAGAGCCATGACTGGGCTGTTAACTTTGCAGGGCTATAGCCTGTTCAGAAATGACCGTACAGATAAGCCAGGGGGAGGGGTGTGTCTATATGTAAAATCATCCTTAAAACCCATCCTGCGCGATAATATAGGTGAATTTAATGAAAATGTAGAATCCCTGTGGGTGGAGATAAGGGGAGGGGGAAAAAATAATAAATTACTGATAGGGGTTTGTTATAAATCTCCAAAAATAATGGAAGCAATGGAGAATATCCTCGTAAAGCAAGTAGATGAAGCTGCGACTCAAGGAGAAGTCATTATTATGGGGGACTTCAACTACCCTGAAATAGATTGGGGAACAGAAACCTGCAGTTCCAGCAAAGGTAATCGGTTTTTGACAATTATGAGAGACAATTACCTTTCACAACTGGTTCAGGACCCAACAAGAAGGGGGGCACTACTAGACCTAATATTAACCAACAGGCCAGACCACATATCAAATATAAGGGTTGGGGGTCACTTGGGAAATAGCGATCACAAAATAATAAGTTTTCATGTATCCTTTAAAAAGATGTGTAGTAGAGGGGTTACAAGGACACTAAACTTCAGGAGGGCAAATTTCCAACGGATGAGAGAGGATCTTGGTGCAATTAACTGGGACGATATCCTGAGACACAAAAATGCACAAAGAAAATGGGAGACGTTTATTAGCATCCTGGATAGGACCTGTGCACAGTATATACCGTATGGGAATAAACATACTAGAAATAGGAGGAAACCAATATGGCTAAATAGAGCTGTAAGGAGCGCAATAAGTGACAAAAAGAAAGCATTTAGAGAATTAAAGGAAGTAGGTAGTGAGGAGGCATTAAATAGATACAGAAAATTAAATAAATTCTGTAAAAAGCAAATCAAGGCAGCAAAGATTGAGACAGAGAGACTCATTGCCAGAGAGAGTAAAAATAATCCTAAAATATTCTTTAACTACATAAATAGTAAGAAACTAAAAAATGATAGTGTTGGCCCCCTTAAAAATAGTCTGGGTGAGATGGTGGATGAGGATGAGGAAAAAGCCAATATGCTAAATGACTTTTTTTCATCAGTATTTACACAAGAAAATCCCATGGCAGACAAAATGTCTAGTGATAAAAATTCCCAATTAAATGTCACCTGCTTAACCCAGCAGGAAGTGCGGCGGCGTCTAAAAATCACTAAAATTGACAAATCTCCAGGCCCGGATGGGATACACCCTCGAGTACTGCAGGAATTAAGTACAGTCATTGATAGACCATTATTTTTAATCTTTAAAGACTCCATAATAACAGGGTCTGTGCCACAGGACTGGCGTATAGCAAATGTGGTGCCAATATTCAAAAAGGAACAAAAACTGAACTCGGAAATTATAGGCCAGTAAGCTTAACCTCTACTGTGGGTAAAATCCTGGAGGGCATTCTAAGGGACGCTATACTGGAGTATCTGAAGAGGAATAACCTCATGACCCAGTATCAGCACGGGTTTACTAGGGACCGTTCATGTCAGACTAATTTGATCAGTTTCTATGAAGAGGTAAGTTCCGGATTGGACCAAGGGAAACCAGTGGATGTAGTGTATGTGGACTTTTCAAAAGCTTTTGATACGGTGCCACACAAAAGGTTGATACATAAAATGAGAATAATGGGGATAGGGGAAAATATGTGCAAGTGGGTTGAGAGCTGGCTCAGGGATAGGAAACAAAGGGTGGTTATTAATGGAGCACACTCGGACTGGGTAGCGGTTAGCAGTGGGGTACCACAGGGGTCAGTATTGGGCCCTCTTCTTTTTAACATATTTATTAATGACCTTGTAGGGGGCATTCAGAGTAGAATTTCAATATTTGCAGATGACACTAAACTCTGCAGGGTAATCAATACAGAGGAGGACAATTTTATATTACAGGATGATTTATGTAAACTAGAAGCTTGGGCTGATAAATGGCAAATGAGCTTTAATGGGGATAAATGTAAGGTCATGCACTTGGGTAGAAGTAATAAGATGTATAATTATGTGCTTAATTCTAAAACTCTGGGCAAAACCGTCAATGAAAAAGACCTGGGTGTATGGGTGGATGACAAACTTAAATTCAGTGGCCAGTGTCAGGCAGCGGCTACAAAGGCAAATAAAATAATGGGATGCATTAAAAGAGGCATAGATGCTCATGAGGAGAATATAATTTTACCTCTATACAAGTCACTAGTTCGACCACACTTAGAATACTGTGCACAGTTCTGGTCTCCGGTGTTTAAGAAAGACATAGCTGAACTAGAGCGGGTGCAGAGAAGAGCGACCAAGGTTATTAGAGGACTGGGGGGTCTGCAATACCAAGATAGGTTATTACACTTGGGGCTATTTAGTTTGGAAAAACGAAGACTAAGGGGTGATCCTATTTTAATGTATAAATATATGAGGGGACAGTACAAAGACCTTTCTGATGATCTTTTTAATCATAGACCTGAAACAGGGACAAGGGGGCATCCTCTGCGGTTGGAGGAAAAAAGGTTTAAGCATAATAACAGACGCGGATTCTTTACTGTAAGAGCAGTGAGACTATGGAACTCTCTGCCGTATGATGTTGTAATGAGTGATTCATTACTTAAATTTAAGAGGGGACTGGATACCTTTCTGCAAAAGTATAATGTTACAGGGTATATACACTAGATTCCTTGATAGGGCGTTGATCCAGGGAACTAGTCTGATTGCCGTATGTGGAGTCGGGAAGGAATTTTTTTCCCCAATGTGGAGCTTACTCTTTGCCACATGGGTTTTTTTTGCCTTCCTCTGGATCAACATGTTAGGGCATGTTAGGTTAGGCTATGGGTTGAACTAGATGGACATATAGTCTTCCTTCAACCTTAATAACTATGTAACTATGTAAGGCTGTCTGGCCACTAACTAACAACAAGATACTAACTGCAAAATAAACCTACACAACAAGAAAGAAGTTTGTGCAACCTTACTGTGTCAGCTTCCCAGACCAGCAGATGAGAGACTGAGATCCCAGCAGTTCCTGATTATATCAGCTGAATCAGACAGGAGTCAAAAGCTGGATTGAATGTGTGGAAGGGAAGCACCAGTCCTTTCAGGCTGATCACTAAAGAAAACCAGGACCGGATTACAGTGAAATAAACAGCTTCACAATCAATACCGTGATACATATGAAATGAAACGGGGAGAAACATATCTGTTTTCTAGTACTTCTCCCCTTGGAACCTCACACCTTGTAAACGCTCTACTACACATCTTATTAAGGATACATTAAAATTTATTATATGATCACTATTCCCCAAGTGACCCCCAACATTATATTTGATATGCGGTCTGGACTGTTGGTTAATATTAGGTCTAGCAGTGCCCCCCTTCTTGTTGGGCCTGAACCAGTTTCTGTAGCAGGGCTACCCCTGTACTGGCACTCCCCTCATCTGCCACCTTAGTAAACTTATTGGGGTGTGCCAGATCAGGATTAGCCTCCCTGGCACTCTTCCCTCTACCCCGCTTTCTAACTGTCACCCAGCTTGCTGCTTCACTGTCCTGCAGCTCCATCCTACCATCCCCCCTCATATATTCCATTGAGCGTCTGCACCTGTCATCCACTGCACCTATTGCTTCTAACAATACCACTATGACAAGGCTCGCTGTACCTTATCTCTAGGTGGACTAGGGACTGCTTATGAATCAGGGCACTGCCTTTCCTGAGTCCTCTCCTTTGCCTGTATTTTCATTTTCCCTTTTTATGTTTATCCTAGAAATAGCATTTGAGCTATGCCAATTTGGAGTTTGAATCCTTTCCTTCACCATGATATATTGATGTTATCGATAGCATTCTGTGAAGTTGTTTTTTTGCTCAGTTTTTTTTGTTTATGGTTTTCTGCATTTTTTGTTAAAAGACTGATGAAGGTCAGATATTGACCAAAACATCTCAATTTTCTTGAATTTCTTCACTCAAATAAGTTCTTGAATACACCTATATGAGTGCCAAGTATTTCTACATTGCAGCTGACGGATTTGGTTATCCTACTTGTGCACCACCAGAATTCCAGAAGTGCCATATTTTTCTAATTATTTTATATGCATTCTGCTCATATAGAGCGGTGGCTTAGTGGTTAGCACTGCAGCCTTTTATCGCTGGAGTCCTGGGTTCAAATCCCACCAAGGACAGCATCTGCAAGGAGTTTGTATGTGGGTTTCCTCCGATTTACTTCCACATTCCAAAGGCATACTGATAGGGAATTAAGATTGTGAGCCCCATCGGGGACAGCGAAGATAATGTCTGTAAAGTGCTGTGGAATATGTTGGTGCCATATAAATAAAGATGTTATTACTATTATTACAGACACGGCTGCAGAGTACACACAGCGGCTTTTGGCACAGTATTCCCACAGGTCGGGTTGCAGAGTACACACAGCAGCTTAGGCTAGTTTCACATTTGCATTAGAATCCACAGCATTTAATCCGCATCCGCAAGTGCAGGAAAAAATGCATAGAAACACGTACAAACGCGGCATTTTTTAGACGCATGCGGTTAAAAAAAATGCCACATTTTCACGCTTTTCCATGCATTTTGTCATGCGTTTGTGTTTTTGGTGCACATGGTGAAAAATTTAATAGGAGAAAAATCTAGATAACCAGACACCGCCCATGTGACTACAGAGGGCATGTATTATGGGATCTCCATATATAGACGCTAGGACTGCTGAAATCTTAACAGTGTGCTACTGTATCCTGTGTCATGATGGATCTTCACATGGAGAGCTTTTATTTCAACCTGGATTTAAGCATCAAGCTGTTTCTTGCCTGTGCGTTTGCTTGGGAGCAAGACAGACAGAAATCGCGAAAGATGGAGAAGGAGATGGCGTAGGCATTTTTGGAGACACCCCATTATCGAACTACGTGAGAGCCGTGGAGCCTATCACACACTGTATGGCGAGCTTAATGCCAACCCGGACAAATTCCCGGAATATACAAGGATGTCACAAGACTCTTTCTGGAATTTGCTTGCTCGTGTCCAAGGAGCCATATGGAGACAGGACACCCAGCTCCGTAGAGCAATTCCACCAGAGGAACGTCTGCTGGTTACATTAAGGTACGCAACAAATCTAAACAAATGCCAGTGCTAATTATGGGTGTTCTGACATGCATTTTTTTGTATTTTCCTTTATGTCTTTTGCATAACAACACCATAAATAGAATTGATTGTAATTTTTTTTATTTATTTTCTTCCAGATTTCTGGCAACCGGAGAGAGTTTATCATCCCTCCACTTCCAATACTGGCTTGGAATTTCCACCCTGTCTGGAATAGTTGCGGACACCTGCCAGTGCTTTGTGGAATGTTCTCCGGGATGAGTTTATACCCCTACCCACCGCGGACATGTGGATTGAAATTGCTGACAAATTCTGGAGTGTGTAAGATTTCCCCAACTGTTTGGGAGTGTTGGATGGAAAGCACATCCGCATTATCAAACCAGCCAGAACAGGATCGGAGTAATTCAATTATAAAAAATATTTTTCTGTTGTGCAATAGCCGATGCAAACTGTTGCTTTATCGCCGTCGACATTGGAGCTTTTGGCCGTGGCAACAATTCTCAGATTTTTAAGAACTCGGATATGGGCTGCCGTGTGTTTGGCAAAAATTTTAATTTTCCACAGCCACGACCTCTCCCCAACACTCAAGGTCCACCGATGCCATTTGTTATGGTTGGGGATGAGGCCTTTCAGATGTGTGAAAACCTACTGAAGCCATATTCCAGTCGGGACTTGAATCACACTAAAAGGATCTTTAACTACAGACTGACCAGGGCCCGTAGAACAGTAGAGTGTACCTTTGGCATTCTAGTCTCAAAATGGCGCATTCTTGCAACAGCCATTAATCTAAAAATGGAGACAGTCGATGAGGTGGTCAAAGCCTGTGTGGTTCTCCACAATTATATAAAGGCTAAGGAGTGACCCACCATTGAACTGGATGAACCAGTTGCAAACCCATTGCCAGATTACCAGCATCACCCGCTTCGTCAACTGCTGAAGTTGGCCACATGCGGAACCAATTTGCTGCCTTTTTTGATTCAGATATTGGATGTGTGTCATGGCAGGACAATGTTGTGTAAATGTCCTGTTGGGATTTGGTCTGTACCAGTTATTTTTTTAAATGTTACTAATATTTTTTTAATAAACTTTATTTTTTGGTATCTTTACCGTGTCTCCTATGTATTTCCTCTACAAACCAAGGCTGCCGTCACACTAGCAGTATTTAGTAAGTACTTTACATCAGTTTTTGAAAGCCAAAACCAGGAGTGGGTGATAAATGCTGAAGTGGTGCATATATTTATATTATACTTTACCTCTCATTGCTCCACTCCTGGTTTTGGCACAAATACTGATGTAAAAAAATACTGACCAAATACTGCTAGTGTGATGGCAGTACCTTGTTAGTGGTAAGTTTGGTGACGTCATTGCATCCTGATTCTGTTCTGCAGTATCCATTGGACGCAGACTGAAGAGACGATGGCTGTTTAATACAAAACAGATATATACTCATCAAGTCTGGTGTCAGAAATAATGAATTCATGATGCACATATAACAACCTCATGAATTCACTATTTCTGACACATGTCCAGGTGAGCATAGATATACCGTGTATTATTATTATTCCTTTATATAGCACCATTAATACCATGGTGCTGTACATGTTAAAGGGCTTGTATGACCGCCATCGTCCCTTCACTTGTGTGAAATAGATTAAATACACTTAAGAGAAAATGGAGGTTATACAAGGCAGTTCTCTATTCACCAGGTCAGGTGTCCTAACTAATGAGTTTTTGGACACCTGACCTGTTGAGTATAGTTCTGCATTGTATTGCCACCATTTTCTCTTCAGTCTGCAACACTAGTCACAGACTAAGGCCAGTCTCACACGTCCAGATAGTTCCGATACCTGAGAAAAAGATACCGGAGTTATCCGTGTCCATGTGTCCATGTGCCCACGTAGGCCATCTGTGTGGGATCTGTGTGATGTCCGTGAGTAAGTTTTTAGGGTCCGTGTGCTGTACGTGTTCTGTCCGTTTGCTGTACATGTGTCTGTGTCCATGTTTTGCAACAATTTTTACAATTTTAACCCTATGATAGGAAAAACGCACACGGACAGCACACGGATGGCACACGGACAGCATCCGTGTGCGGTACGTGTTTACACGGACCCATTGACTTTAATGGGTCCGTGTGATCCGTGCGCTCCCACGAACACTGACATGTCTCCGTGTTTTGCAAACGGACACATGGTCCATGAAGACACACTGAAATGTGCAGAGACAAATTTATTTTAATGTGTCTACGTGAGTCAGTGTCTCCAGTACGTGTACCGGAGCCACTGACGTGTGAAACCGGCCTAGGCAGAAGGAAGAGATTATGGATAAAATACAAGTATAATTTTTTGGCCCACCTCATATCTCTATACTAAAGACACACAAAACTGCACTGTTGCACTTGCTAACTACTGGAGCTATGAAGTGGGCCAAAAAATAAAGTGTGCGGCGCAGTTTTTTATTTGGTGCACGGTGTGTGTTGCCGGCAGCGAAATACACAATGAACAAAACCTTTTTGGTGGCAAAAAACATTATTATTTATGTTTTTAACAAATAAAAGAAAAATTAACTGCGCCGGCTTGTTGTAGAGTGCTGGAAACGGGGGGTATGTAGCTGTGAAGCTTGACTGACTGTGGAAGATGCAGGAGTGGCAGGAGAAGGGGCAATTAAATTACTGGGGTCTGGCAGATCAGGGCATCTGGCGCTGCGGTCTGGGGAGCCTTGGCGGGCTCATTTCTTGTGGCCTGGTCAAAGTGGCCAAACTGTCAGTCTCTTTGTCCTGCTGCTGCATGGTTGCGGTTGGAGGTTGGAAAGCCATGCCCGAGTCCTGCTGCTGCATCATGGTGCCAGAGTGGAAGGCCATGCCAGGGTCCTTCTGCTGCATCATGGTGGCGGAGCGGAAGGACATGCCAGGGTCCTTCTGTTGCATCATGGTGGCAGAGCGGAAAGACATGCCAGGGTCCTTCTGCTGCATCGTGGTGGCAGAGCGGAAGGACATGCCAGGGTCCTGCTGCTGCATCGTGGTGGCGGAGCGGAAGGACATGCCAGGGTCCTTCTGCTGCATCTTGGTGGCGGAGCGGAAGGACATGCCAGGGTCCTTCTGCTGCATCATGGTGGTGGAGCAGAAGGACATGCCAGGGTCGTTCTGCTGCATCATGGTGGCGGAGCGGAAGGCCATGCCAGGGTTCTTCTGCTGCATCATGGTGGCGGAGCGGAAGGCCATGCCAGGGTCCTTCTGCTGCATCATGGTGGCGGAGCGGAAGGACATGCCAGGGTCCTGCTGCTGCATCATGGTGGCGGAGCGGAAGGACATGCCAGGGTCCTTCTGCTGCATCATGGTGGCGGAGCGGAAGGCCATGCCAGGGTCCTTCTGCTGCATCATGGTGGCAGAGCGGAAGGACATGCCAGGGTCCTTCTGCTGCATCATGGTGGCAGAGCGGAAGGCCATGCCAGGGTCCTTCTGCTGCATCATGGTGGCGGAGCGGATGGCCATGCCAGGGTCCTTCTGCTGCATCATGGTGGCAGAGCGGAAGGACATGCCAGGGTCCTGCTGCTGCATTGTGGTGTCAGTGGAGGAGGTCCAAGCAGGAGCAGCAGTTGTCATGGTGGTGGCGGTGGGCTGTTCTACAGCACTCGGCATGGTGGTGGTGCTGTAGTGGTGTCCGGTAGTGCTAGGAATGGAAATGGCCGTGCAGTGGTATGCAGCAGAGGTCAGCATTGAGGTCAATCATGACAGTGTTGGCACAGGTGGATATGCCGCCACTGTCTGCTAAAAATACCGACTCTGCTGCATAGCCTGCACGTAAGCGGCAATGCAGGCCTGCATGACACTAAGCTGGAGATCAGGAGTAAGGTGTTCCGACATGCCCTATTCAATTTGGTCAAAAAAATGATGTGCTGGCCTCTGTAGGTCGGCTTTTACTTGGTCAAGGCTTTTGGTGACCTCCTGGATAAGTGTATTCATATGGCTAATGGCAGTATTCAGTTGGTCACCCAAAGCCTTGAATCCATCGTGAAAAACTGAGGTCAAGTACAAAAACTTGGGCATGAGTGACCTGTCCGATTCCCTCTGCCAATGACCAGGAGGAGCACAAAAAAAGGGGCAGAGACAGAGGTCTGGGAAAGAGGAACACCTGATGAACCAGCTTCCTGGTCTCCAGTTAGTGTGGCAGGCCCACTTGCTGCAGTGCTGCAGGATGGCTGGGACGGGTCCGTGGCTGTCAGATGAAGGACCGCTCCAGAATCTGGGTTAACAGTGCTGCTCCATGTGCTGTGAACAAAGGAAAAACAATTAAGACCGAAAACTAAAAAAGGCAACTCCTGTTGAATTGAAACATACAGATTATGGCAATACAACACAACCTAATACACAGGAGAAATACTTACGTTCTCTGGGCAAGGACCGGTCTTAAAAATGCCAGAATATGATGGTATTTATACTTTCGGATCCTTGCTCCAGAACCACTGGAAACATGGCTCTCTTGACGCAGGTCCTTGTTGAAGCGGTCTTTCATTGAACACCAACATGTTTTGACTTTGAGCACTGTTGAAAAAACAAAACGTAATGGTTAGACAATGTACTTTTGGCTGTGCTCAGACAACTGTGTGTGATGAGAGAAACTCCTGAGAGTTTGTGTCATCACACACAGTTGTGTGAGCAGGGCCAATGTCTCTGCTGCTTCACACTGCATTGCAATACTTACAAAATGCATTTCGGACCCGAGTCGGGGGGTTGTCCCAGCCATCCCACATCGCTTTGGCCACCTCATTCCACAGGCGCCGGATCGTCACGTTGTCCGAGTGCTGTGGAACCCGGGTGTCCCACAACGGGACTCGCTCATGGACCAAGGAGATGAGGATATCATTGTCAATGAGGTCCTCTTCCCGTTCTGGAACCTAAAACATAAATGAAGACATTAAATGTTGTATACATTAACATAAGGAAAAGAAAGAAAACAGAGGCTGAGAAATGGCATGAATAAGGAAAGTCAAGATAAAAAAAGAGTCCAGAAAAATGTAAAGAAAGAGGAAAGTAAAGAAAGGAAGATTTAAGAATCCTAAAGCAAGGATACAGTAAACAGTCAGCCAGGTATACTTACACACTGCCGCCTTGCCACCTGACTGTGACCCCGCTGCTCCTGCTCACTTTGCCCGCAGTGGAAGAAGTGCTCTAAAAAAAGGAAAAAAAAATTGTCACATGTGTAGATGTGACAGTGAATACTTACCAATCTGAGGAGTTGGGTACTCACTTCACTGACCTGTTCGGCTTGAGAAGGCCCATGAGGTTGCTCCTCATCAGAAGAAGATGACATTCTGATGCATGCAGAAAGAAAGAAATGGCAGAAATTAGGACATGTAGAGACAGAAAATAGAAAATAAAGGCATTGGCTTTGATATACTCACATTGTTCAGTGTCTTGTTTCCTTCAAGGTTCGGGCCTGTGTCTGCTCTGCTTCTCTGTTTGCTGAGTAGTGACCTGCAACTGTCCACTCCCTCCCTTTATCACCTTGTATGTGGGGGGTGGCTAATTAGTGTCTAGACATGTTTTTCTCTGGTGCAACGCATGCGTTCACGAACGCAAGCAAACGCATATGCTTGCGGCCGCATGCGTTCACATAGACAGCAATGCGTTTTTTAGCCGCATTTCTTCCGCTAAGGCTAGGTTCCCATTGCGTTAATGGGACCGCGCTAACGGACAGCGTTGCACGGCGAAATTAGTGCCGTGCAATGCGTCTGTTAGCGCGCCCATTACCAGCAATGGGGACGCGCATCACTAGCGCGTGCCATTTTCGGCACGCGCTAGCGATGTGCCAGTGTTTTGTGGCGTGCCGCGGACGCTGCTTGCAGCGTCCGTGGTGCGCCCGAGGTCCGTTCCCCGCTCTCGCAGATCAGAGATCTGCGAGAGCGGGGACGTTTAACGCGGCCCCTTTTAAAACATTGCGTTAGCGCAATCCGCTAGCGCTAAGTGCTAAACAGATTGCTCTAACGCAATCTGAACCTAGTCTAACAATCGCATATGTTTCTAGGCAGCAAATTGACGCCTTTAAAATTACTACATGTAGCGTTTACTGCGCCAAACCGCAGACAACGAAATGCATCAAAACGCAATCAAACGCAGACACATTCGTCCCTAATGTTAAATATAGGAATACACAACGCATGCGGATAATTGCGGAAGAAACGCTGTGGACACAAACGCAAATGTGAACCCGGCCTTAAAGGCACAGTACTCCCATAGGCAAGGATGCAGAGTACACACAGTGGCTTAAAGGAACAGTACTCCTACAGGCGGGATTACAGAGTTCACACAGCATATTAAAGAAAGAGTACCCCCACAGGTGGTGTTGCAGAGTACACAGAGCTGCTTAAAGGCACAGTACTCTCCCAGGAGGGATTGCAGAGCTCACACAGCAGCTTAAAGGAACAGTACTCCAACAGACGGGGGTGTAGAGTACACACTGCAGCTTTTGGCACTGTACTCTCACAAATATGGGTTGCAGAGTACACACAGACACTTTTTGTATAGTACTCCCAAAGACAAAGATGCAGAGTACGCACAGAGGATCTTTTGCAGAGTGCGCAGTCAGATTCTGTTGCTCACTCCAGCTATTTCCTGTCCCTAAACTAATAAGAGCACAATGACCGTGGCACATGTGATCCAGTCTTTATACAGTCCAAGTCTCATGGTGTGGGAGCTAATCACTGCCACACCTACAGTATACCTGGCATGGCTGTGATAGCTTCGGAAGTACTCACAGTCTAAAAGCTTGTTGATTAGCTGCACTGCAGCCTTTCACCAAGTTTTATTAGTCTGGCAAACTCCAACAAGAATCTGTACGTACATTAAAAAGTCCATGTTCTTGTTGCGGTACCTGGCACTAGGTGTTCGGTACAGACCCTGAACTTTACTATTTGGGTTCACTCATTCCTAATCACGACTGTAGCTTTTAATCTATAAAATCTTCATTTACCTCTTAACTCAATACTAAAAAATTAAATTGCTTGATTTTGTAATATCAGTTTACGCTATGCATGCACAGCTATACTATTAATGTTGTTAAGGTCAAGATTTGCATTAATAAATTTAATCTGCCATTGAACAAATAGCTTCTATAATATTTCAAAATCTTGGAGAGGTTTAAATAACCAATATAATTTTGTACAGTCAGCAAAAGCTGGGACTTTACATTTTGTATCGTCCACAAAATCCCCTGGGAAAGGAAATAAATAATAACACTGTATTTAGAGAAAGTGCTAAAAATCAGCTAGTATATCAAGATTTTATGTACATTTATAAGCAGAGTAACAGTGGACACCACTTATATTTTCATACACAATAAAGTTCAGACTGAGGACAAGTAAACAAATGCAGTAATAATTACTGCAATCCAACTGCCGTATTTGTCATTGTACTATCCATTTTTTGCCAGACAAATATGATTTAATGAATAAATATTTACATGCTCTTTAAGGATCATTTTGCTGTTAAGAATAGTTTAATTATAATTAGCCTTTGTTTGTTGTAACAGATGGCAGAAAATTAATGGAAATTCTTTAAAACCTCACCTTGCAGATGTTAGAGTTTTGGAAATTGTTTGGACGTTTGCTTAAAATTAAGTTAAACATTTAACTTTCGAAATTAAATATTAGTGATGCATTTAAAAAAAAAAATTGAAAAATGAACTATTCATTTTAAACACATCATATGTCATTCACTGTACATTTTTTATTGAGAAAAACCTTCAGAAATAAAATATCATATGCGAGATTGCCTCACAAATAACTTAAGATGAGCGAACATCAACGGCTCCCTCCTTATCCGGCATGCTATATCATTTACCGAAGAGGCTGCATCGGGATCCCGGATATCTGGAACGCTCCCAATAATCAGCTGTTCGGCACCACAGCTGCTTGTGCCGTGGCTGTATGACAGTCCCAACACACAGGCTCTCCATGCACGTGTTGTGACTGTCACACAGCCGCGGCACATGCAGCTGCGGCGCCGAACAGCTGATTATCAGGAGCATTCCACATACAGTATCTGAGTTCCCAATGCAGCTTCTTCGGTAGGTGCTTTAGCTTGCAGAATAAGGAGGTAGCCGATGATGTTTGCTCATTTCTACAAATAACCAGTATCAACATGAATATTGAGTTGCACTCACTAGTGATGAGCGAGCATGCTCATCGCGACTTGTTATTCGATCTAGCATCAATGTGCTCAAAATGCTCATTAATCAGCTAGTATTTCTTGATTTCTCGAGCTGGAGCAAGAATACCCGCCTTGCATGTTTGGTGTTTTTTAGACAGTTAATAAACATATGGAGATTGGCTGTTAGTCACTGTAATGCTGCAGCCATCTTGTTTGTGGCATTATTGTGATTGGCTGACAACATAGCATCATTAGGTCTACATAAGACACGTATAAGCTACCTATTAGCCAGGGATTCAACCATATTTACGTTTCTTTCAACTACAACAACAATCCTTCTTAGGGATAATTTTAATCAATAGTAATACTGCTGTTAGCAGCACTTAGAGATTGTGCTAAAGGGCTAGTGTAGGATAGGATAGGGTGAATTGCACGTCCTTTATGCTGCAGCCTGCAACTCATAGCAAAACTCCTTCTCGGGGCTAATAATATTCTTTTTGTTCTTAATCCTGCTAATTGTTCTGAGCAGTGAAATATTATTCACCATTTTTTCTGCAGCAGTTGTGCATCAAAAGCATATAGACAGATTTTGTTGCATCGCTATATTGCTCCAGTTGTACCTCAAAACAAAAGTAACAAAACTTGGTTGGTTAGAAATAGCAATGCTATATTGATACTGCAGTGGAAGAAGTCCATCTGAAGTGGGCACATTTTCCTGACATTGTAATACTGAATTTTGTTAAGCAGTGAAATTTAATATGGCATTTATAGTGCTCCAGTTATGCTTCAAAACACAAATGAAAATTACTTGTTTAGAAATAGCATTTCTATATTGATACTGCAGTGTAATAAGTCCATCTGAGTTGGGCAAACATTCCTTCTATTGTAGTGCTGCAATTTGTTTCATAAGTGAAATTTTGTATGGCATTTATCATGCTCTAGTTGTGTCTCAAAACAGAAAAAACTTGGTTGGTTAGAAACAGCATCACTATATTGATATTTTCCTGCAAAAGTAATACTGCAACATTTTCTCAACAGGAATATATCATACATAATATAAAATGGGCAAGGTACATGGTAAGGGATGCGGAAGTGGACGTGATGCTGATGGTGAGCTCAGAAGCCAAGGCTGTGGGCAAGGTGAAACTGTGCTTATTGCGGGAGCACAACAAATACACACATCATTTTGATGTCACTACTCCAGTCTTTGTAATGAAAGCATATCTACGCAGCCACCCACAGGCCACAATACTTAACGATCACAGTTCAGACTGCTTGCTGTGGAAATGTTGATGTTTAGGCTTGCGGAGATGGAAGCTTTAGGAAAAGCTCATTTCGGCAGCTGTCCCTCGGTACCCGGTCCCCAGCTGCCACTATTTCTCCCAGTTTACCGTTCCCACCTTAACCAGGAAGCATGTGTCCCATAACACCACCCATGCTCGGACCAACTCTGTTACTGGGAACATCCACATACCCGCAAATACCTGGACAAGTGCTTGTGGCCAGGGTCATTACATTTCCCTGATGGTACACTGGGTAAATGTTGTGGAAGATGGGACTTAGTCAGACCTTGGGATAGAACACATGTTACCAACACCGAAGATTGCAGGCCCTGGATCAATGAGGGTTGCCACCACCTTCTACAGCAATTCCTCCTCCTCCTCACCCTCCTTCTCAGAAATGTCAACATTAGTCGCAAGCTGTTTGTACTGCAGCACTGCCTTGGCCAAATGGCAACAAGTGCTGTTGAAGCTAATCTGTTTAGTTGACAAACCGCACACCACCATTGAATTGTTTAAAGGCCTAACAGACCAGACTGATTTGTTGCTCTTGCCCATGAACATAACACCAGGCATTGTCATGTGTGGCAATGGCCATAACCTAGTGATGGCTCTGAAGCTTGGCAAACTCGCATACCTACCATGTCTGGGCCACTGGCTCAACTTAGTGGTTCAGCGGTTTATAAACCCTACCCAGATCTGCCTGAGCTACTTGTGAAAGGGCGCCACGTGTGTGCCCATTTCCGCAACTCAGCTACAGCTGCCGCCTTGACAGTACTGCAGCAGCGTTTGTAACTTCCAGCTCACCAACTGGTGTGTGATGTCACCACACATTGGAACTCAATATTACATATGTTGGCAAGGCTTAGTGAGCAGCAGAAGGCAGTCATTGCATACCAGCTACAACGTACCATTTGTTATTCTGTTCAGCCTCCACATGTAAAAGATGATGAGTGGGCATTGATGTCTGACATCTGTGTGGTTCTCCAAAACTTTAAGCACTCGACCAAGTTGGTGAGCGGCGAAGACGCCATAATCAACATCACCATCCCGCTTCTTTGTATGCTGAAACGCTCGCTGCTCACAATTAAAGACAAGGCTTTGCAAGCAGGGCAAGTTGAGTTGAGCAAGAAACTATAATGCGTCATGCTACACAGCCCAGCCTCATCTCATCTTCTCAACACAGATTGTTTGATAATGAGGAGGAGGAGGAATGGGAGCTGTTTGCCCACACTACAGACAGCAGTACCCACAGCCCCTTCATCCCGTCTGTTCATTGTGGATAGCCTGAAGACAAGGAAAGGGAGGATAAGGAAGACAACATGGACAGTCATCATCTTGGTAGGGACAGGGAAGTCTTGGCTGTTGGCAGTCTAGCACACAGGGCTGAGTTTATTTTTCGCTGCCATTCCTGTGACCCTTGTTCTCTATTTTGGACAACACTAAATACTGTTTGGTCACACTACTAGACCCACAGTACTAAGAGAACTTTACATCTCTCCTTCCCGTAGCAGAGAGATCTAATAAAATGTTGCAGTACCTGAAGGCCCTAGTTGGAGAATTATTAAAAAAATCCCATCTGACAACACTGGCAGCAGAGGTCACAGTTCCTTGGACAACCAAGGAGTGGAGACAAATGAGACACAAACCAGATGCACAAAAGGCAGGGAAAGACTCTCAAAGATCTGAAACCATTTTTTAGACCCTCCCATTACCCAGGCTCTGATGCGCAAGGTACTCTGACAAGGAGGGAAAGGGAAACGTTTTGGTAGATGCTGAAGGAGTACCTTGCCGATGGTACCAGCATAATCAATGTTACCTCTGTGCCTTAAAACTAATAGGTATCCAAGCTAGACACATGGCATGAAAAATGTATCTATGCCTTGGAGGTCCTGGCCTTCTCTGCCACTAGCTTTTTGTCATAGCTGGATGTTAGTGCCACCGGGGGTATTATAACCAATAGGCACATCTGTCTGTCACATAGTTATACTCACCTAACGCCTTTTCCACTGAAGCCCTCGTTATCTGTAATAAAAAAAATTAAAAACTACAATATCCCTCACCTCTCCGTCAATCTGTCCCATGCCATAATCCATGTCTGAGGATAAACAGTTTTAACCCCTTTCTGACCTCGGACGGGATAGTACGTCCGAGGTCAGATCCCCTGCATTGATGCTGGGCTCCGCGGTGAGCCCGCATCAAAGCCGGGACATGTCAGCTGTTTTGAACAGCTGACATGTGCCCGTAATAGGCGCGGGCAGAATCGCGATCTGCCTGCACCTATTAACTAGTTAAATGCCGCTGTCAAACGCAGACAGCGGCATTTAACTACCGCTTCCGGCCGGGCGGCCGGAAATGATCGCATCGCCGACCCCGTCACATGATCGGAGGTCGGCGATGCTTCAGAATAGTAACCATAGAGGTCCTTGAGACCTCTATGGTTACTGTTCGCCGGTAGCTGTGAGCGCCACCCTGTGGTCGGCGCTCACAGCACACGTGCAATTCTGCTACATAGCAGCGATCTGATGATCGCTGCTATGTAGCAGAGGCGATCATGCTGTGCCTGCTTCTAGCCTCCCATGGAGGCTATTGAAGCATGGCAAAAGTAAAAAAAAAAGTTTAAAAAAATGTGAAAAAAATAAAAAAATATATAAAAGTTTAAATCACCCCCCTTTCGCCCCAATCAAAATAAATGAATAAAAAAAAATCAAATCTACACATATTTGGTATCGCCGCGCTCAGAATCGCCCGATCTATCAATTAAAAAAAGCATTAACCTGATCACTAAACGGCGTAGCAAGAAAAAAATGCGAAACGCCAGAATTACGTTTTTTTGGTCGCCGCGACATTGCATTAAAATGCAATAACGGGCGATCAAAGGAACGTATCTGCACCAAAATGCTATCATTAAAAATGTCATCTCGGCACGCAAAAAATAAGTCCTCAACCGACCTCAGATCATGAAAAACAGAGACGCTACGAGTATCGGAAAATGGCACAATTTTTTTTTTTTTTTAGCAATGTTTGGAATTTTTTTTCACCACTTAGGTAAAAAATAACCTAGGTGTCTATGAACTCGTACTGACCTGGAGAATAATAATGGCAGGTCAGTTTTAGCATTTAGTGAACCTAGCAAAAAAGCCAAACAAAAAACAAGTGTGGGATTGTACATGACATGCTAAAACCAATAATGTCGTTCAAAAGTACAACTCTTCCCGCAAAAAATAAGCCCTCACATGGCTAAATTGACAGAAAAAAAAAAAGTTATGGCTCTCGGAAGGAGGGGAGTGAAAAACGAACACGGAAAAACGAAAAATCCCAAGGTCATGAAGGGGTTAAACAGAAAAACTCTCACGGTGCAAGCGGGGATCTTACCAAGATTACTGCAATTCAGCCCGGCTGGGAACACAGCCTCAGTGACCATTGGTAACTTCAATGATGTCACTGCCGATCACTGAGGCACTTATGCCCTAGAATGGATTACGGCGTGGGAGAGAACGATTGTTGTTTTTTATTTTTGTTTTCTTACAGGAGACGAGGGATTCAGTGCAATTAGGCATTAGGTGAGTAAAACTGTGTTTGTTATTTTCAAAGAAAAATTAAAAAGTGTGTTTTGTTTTATTTTTGTAATAAAGGTCTTTATTCTTGCTGTGTTTTTATTTCCGTACAACTATAGGATTAGTATTGAATGGGTGTCCTATAGAAGCCTCTCCATTACTAATTTGTGGATTTGACGTCACCGGACAATGCAAAAGTGACATCAACCCCAAAAATATGAACCCCACTTGCCACTGCTACAGGGCAAGTGGGAAGAGCAGGGCAAAGCACCAGAATAAGCACATCTAATAAATGTGTCTTTTCTGGGTGGCTGCAGGCTGTTATTTTTAGCCTGGAGGGCCGATATCAATGGCCACTTACCAGCCTGAGAATACCAGCCCCCAGCTATCAGCTTTAGCAAGGCTCGTTGTCAAAAATGGGGACCCCACACTGTTTTTTTAAATTATTTATTTAAATATTTAAAAAATATGGCATGATGACCCCTTTATTATTGATAACTAGGGTTGAGCGAAACGGGTCCGCCATTTTCAGAAGTCGCCGACTTTTGGCAAAGTCGGGTTTCATGAAACCCGACCCGACCCCTGTGTGGGGTCGGCAATGAGGTCGGCGATCTTCTGAATCTGGTATCGGAAATCCAATACCGAGTTCCGATATGTTTGCAATATCGGAAATCGGTATCGGAATCCATATTTAAGTGCAAAATAAAGAATTAAAATAAAAAATATTGCTATACTTACCCTCTGACGCGCCCTGGTACTAACCGGCAGCCTTCCTTCCTTAGAATCAGCGCGTGAAGGACCTTAGATGATGTCGCGGCTTGTGACTGGTCGCGTGACCGCCCATGTGACCGCTCACACCAATACACGACCAATCACAAGCCGCGAAGTCACCGAAGGTCCTTCAAGCGCTGATTCTTAGGAAGGAAGGCTGGCAGAAAGAAGCAGGGCGCGTCCGAGGGTGAGTGTATTCCTATTAGGTATATACTCACCCTCGGACACGCCCTGCTTCTTTCCGGCAGCCTTCCTTCCTAAGAATCAGCGCTTGAAGGACCTTTGGTGACATCGCGGCTTGTGATTGGTCGCGTGGGCGGTCGCGCGACCAATCACAAGCCGCAACGTCATCTAAGGTCCTTCACGCGCTAATTCTAAGGAAGGAAGGCTGCCGGTTAGTACCAGGGCGCGTCAGAGGGTAAGTATAGCAATATTTTTTATTTATTTTAATTCTTTATTTTACACTTAAATATGGATCCCAGGGCCTGAAGGAGAGTTTCCTCTCCTTCAGTCCCTGGGAACCATAGTATCCCATTGCACTGCATTGGGTTTCGTGTTTCGGCCGACCCCGAACCCAACTTTTCTATAGGATCGGCCGATTTCACTCGACCCGACTTTTGAGAAAGTTGGGTTTCGTGAAACCCGACCCGATCCTATAAAAGTAAAAGTCGCTCAACCCTATTGATAACCAGTCATGCTGAAGCTGACAGCTTAGGGTAGCTTAGGGAGGTTTGCCTGGCTGGTTATCAAAAATACAGGGGAACCACGCTGTTTTTTTTTTAATTATTCATTTATAGTCCAGGAGAGGCTGATGAATACTCCCATCAGCTGCTCCTGCTGTCATTGTTATTAGCGGCAGGAGGTGCCAGATGAACGGAGCTGTATTCCCATCAGCTGACACCACTGACCAGAGGTAAACTTTACACTTCTGATCACAGCTGAGCGCTCTAACTGTCTTTTGCCTGCGTGGGAACCATGGCTCTCTGATCGGTGGTGATATTTTCACCGCTGATCAGAAGCAGTGTTTGCCGCGCTGTCATGCACATGACAGTGCATCAAACACCCGGTGTTCGAGCAGCCAATCACAGTAATGACACACCAAAGATAGTGCCACCATTACTGTGATTGGCAAGCAAATAATCACCAAACATGCTCGACTGATCACCTAAATATACCGAGGCAAATACCAAATTACTCGCCGAGTAACGAATAGTGCAAATAGCATAATATTCGTGCGAGTAACGAATAGTGCCAAATTTATTCGCTCATCACTAGTTACTAACTCAGTGTTTTAGTGTGCATGTATGTTTGATATCCTCAGGAAAATATTCTTCTTGACTAATTTCTTATGTGAGGCAGCAGCATCATGGAAATTCTAATAGTATGTAATTTTTAGATATGCATTCTGAACAAGTACTAATTGTGGGTGGAGACGGCCATAACCTGCTGCTTAGTAAAGAGATGCAAAACATTGAGGCTTTAGGTCCTATTTGGTTAAATGACTGACATGATTAAATTAAATTTTTATATTAATATGCCATGTAGTATTTCATAGTTGTTGATGCAGAATTTTTTTTGCGTTTATATTTTTTTTGTGCTTTTGTCTTCCTTTATTATTTTTCCCCTCCTTTTTCTTCCCTCCTCCTCTTTTCTTTTTTATACGATCATTATGATGGGAGAAGAGTACCTGATGATGAGAGGGGAGGGGAGAGTACCTGATGATGTAAGAGCTGGAAGGAGCCTAGTTTATGTGAAACAGCTGTCGCTCAATCTCTCAAGTCCCCTTTTCTCATGTGACAAACTTAATAAAATGCCAATATTTTGCATTCCAGTGGTGAGAGCCACTTTACATTTTTTTAACCTCCAGTGCCGTGTTTCATATTATAATACAACAGTGAAAATTTCCCTAAATGAAGCAGCACCTGCTACATGCAAAACAACCTGACTTAGATGATGGCAGCCCTGGCACATGCTGCAAACACTGCAGCGGTGCTCTAGGTGTCGAGTATGGCCGAGGAAAAAAACACACAACGTATAAAAAAAGGTCAGTTTTTGATGGACGAGAATCGCACAAATGTTACCAAAACAGTGATCTGTGTGCAGTGCGAGTGTGCGATTTTCTCGCATCAAATGATCCGTTTGACATCCGTGTGACATCCGTATGGCATCCGTATGGCGAGATTTTCTCGCAGGCTTGCAAAATGGACATATAACGGTTTTTCCACCTGAAGAAATTTAAATCATCAACAAGAACATTATTTAATGGCCCTAAAACAGGTGCCACCCACCAATCTATGCAGTAGAGTCCCTGCTTGTGTTGGTGCACTTCGGATTGATGAGCAACATGTATAACACATATCCCAAATCAAGATGAAAATGCCTCAACAACCATAACTTTAATACACAATTCCCATAGAATCCCAGGGAAAAATAAGGCATACAAAGTAACTAAAATGTAATATTTTATTAGAGAAAAATAATCAGATTTAAAAAGACCAAAACATCTATATCAGACTAGAAACTACCATTTAAAAACAAAGGCGGGTAACAAAGCAGTGATAAATATACAAAAATTGACCTACTTATGCAAAAAAATGCCAGAATAATTGCCAAAAATTGCCAAAACAGGCTAATCTAAGAGCAAAGAATATGCGGATACATACATATAGAAACCATCACGCTTAAGCGTGATTTATAGCCTTGCCTAGCATTCATGTAAGTTACTTATGTAGTTGTCCTTATGCTCTTTGCCTTATCATTATAGCATGTATATGCGGTTGTAGCACAGAGGTGTACATATATATATATGAGATTGGGCCCTTTATCCATCTGTATACCTGTCATACTATAGTACTGTGCTTCACTAGTTTCTATATATTTTATAAGTATTGGGACTAATTTTTGCCTTCATATGGCTATATGTCTTTAGAACTGTTTTACACTTTACTATAAATCACGCTTAAGCGTGATGGTTTCTATATGTATGTATCCGCATATTTTTTGCTCTTAGATTAGCCTGTTTTGGCAATTTTTGACAATTATTCTGGCATTTTTTTGCATAAGTAGGTCAATTTTTGTATATTTATCACTGCTTTGTTACCCGCCTTTGTTTTTAAATGGTAGTTTCTAGTCTGATATAGATGTTTTGGTCATTTTAAATCTGATTATTTTTCTCTAATAAAATATTACATTTTAGTTACTTTGTATGCCTTATTTTTCCCTGGGATTCTATGGGAATTGTGTATTAAAATTGATGAGCAACATGTCTGATCTACTGACTTTTAACACCACAGAGCGTGTGCTTTACAACTGGGTACTTTCCCAACGTTTTGGCCAGCCATACCCAGTTATTGTAGATCCGAGGAGGTGGAGACGGATGTGGGTACATCCACTTCTAAAGCAACGGATCAATAAAGGCCATATCAGCCGTCTGTATGCTGCTCTGAGGACTAATCCGGACAAGTTCCTTTTGTTGAATACATCTCCTGGTATGGCAGATACATTGATGACACCCTCATTATTTGGGGGGGCGATGTGTCTGCCATACCGGGATTTGTAGAATACATTAATTCTAATGATTGCGGTATCAAGTTCACTTTTGTTTGTGATCAGTTTAACATTTCTTTTTTGGATCTGGATCTGTGTGGATGTGTTGGGGAGAAAATTATAAGTAAGACGCATACAAAACCCATTAGTGGGAACACATTGCTGCACGCGGAGAGTAGCCATCCAGCCCACACAATTAGATCCATACCTGTGGGAGAATTTATTAGGTCCAAACGCAATTGCAGTGGGGAGGAGGATAGACAGAAGGAATTTAATAAATTAAACAACAAATTTAAAAACCGTAAATATCCTAGTTGGACTTTAAGAAGAGCCGCAAACGTAGTCAATAGAAAACGGAGGGAGGATTTATTAGTTGCAAATAGTGATAATCTATTAAGAAAGAAGAAGTATGACAAAAAACCTTATGTGTGTTTGCAATTTTCCTCCCAATTCAATCAAATCAAAGGTATTATCAACAGGAGATTATCTATCCTATATGAGGATGAAATATTGTCGGATATTTTGAAGGATGGAATAAATGTGGTAGCGAGAAGGGCACGTACTATTGGTGATTCAATTGCCCCAAATTCTTCCTCTGTTTCCAATAAACCCAGATCCAGTACATGGCTGGAATGTAAGGGTTTGTTTAGATGTGGGACTTCTGCATGTAGCACCTGTGCACATATACAATTAGGTAACATTTTCCAGAATTTGGATAATACCAAAGAGTATAAAATAAATAGTTTTATAAATTGCCATACGAAAAATGTGGTATATAAGGTAGATTGCATATTATGCCAGATCTCTTATATAGGGTGTACGTCACGTAAATTAAAAACTCGAATAACTGAACACATTAGAGACGCTATTAACCCCAATATAAGAAATACAAATAAAAATATCTCTATGGTATCAAGACATTTTAATTTACAACATAATGGGGATATCACCGCTCTAAGGGTGCAGGGTATTGAGAAAGTGTATATGTCACATCGCGGAGGAGATTCAAGGAGACGCCTGCTCACTAGAGAGGCTTTTTCGATCTACAACCTAAATACTCGTTATCCTGCAGGCATGAACAAGAAAAGTGAAATTATGTATCACTATTGTTAGTGTTTTAGTATGTTATGTATGTTATAGTCTGTTTTTTAATATGTTTAGACATTTGTAGCTCTAGGACCTTACGAACCTGTCATGTGATGTGGGGGGCGTATCTTAAGCCTGTATGGGAGATATAGCGCGCTCATTCCTGGAGCTGCATGGGCATGAGTAAGACCGCTATAGGTCGAAACGCGTAGCCGTATTCTTACAATCACCTGTCTGGTCCACTTGCTGTAAGGAATTTTTCTGCTTTTATTGCCACTTTGGATTAATAAAATTTGCAACTTTTTAGCCATCTTGCTGGAGCTGGAGTGTCTACTTTGTTGGAAGTGTTAACGCTTTAATGTTACCCCTTTTTCCAATTAGCTAATTAAATAGTTATGTAACTTCCACATCATTTGGCCTTCTTTGATAATATTTAATTTTTGCAAACATCAAAGCCATCGCATGTCCTTAATGTTTTCATAATCATGCTATATTAGTTATATATTTTTTTTTGGCCATATAACACTGTATTGTGTTCATTAAATTTTTAGAAATAATACTCTGTTTTCTTTTAGCTTCCTTGCCACTGGCCTATCATATGCGGCACTGCATTTAGAGTTTTTACTGGGCAAATCTACAATTTCTGGAATTGTGCGGGATACATGCACGGAAATCTGGAGAAGACTCCATCAAGAGGTGATGCCTGAACCCAAAATGGCAGACTTGCTACGTATTGCACAAGGTTTTCAGGACACCTGCCAGTTTCCGCACTGTATTGGGGCACTTGACGGAAAGCACATCCGTGTGCGTAAGCCGCCAGGTTCAGGGACCCAATTCTATAATTATAAACAGTTTTTCTCTATAGTGCTGTTGGCCTTAGTCGACAGCAACTACAGGTTTATAATTGTAGATATTGGGGCCTATGGGAGAACTGGAGACTCTAGAGTCTTCAGTTCTTCCATTATGGGTCGGCAGCTGCGCAACAATGAATTGGATCTCCCACCCCCAAGTCACATACCAGGGGCTAATTTGGATGCGGTGCCTTACATGATGGTAGCAGATGAGGCGTTTCAATTATCAAGGAACGTCATGAGGCCCTATCCACGGAGAGGCCTGGACTACCGGCGCAGAATTTTTAATTTGCGTCTTTCCCGTGCCCGCCGACTGGTAGAGTGTTCATTCGGCATTCTCAGTGCAAAATGGCGGGTCCTTCAGTCTGCAATCCAACTGAGTGAAGGCAATGTCAATGGCGTGATAAAAGCATGTGTTGGTCTTCACAACTTTACAAGATACCATGATTGCCCATCATCTGCTGCAGATGAAATTGATTCTGCAAATACTGTCTTGTCAACTACATGTGTTCTTCCTTCACATCGTCAGCCCTCAGGCCTAAAAGTTTGTGATGTTTTAACCAATTTTTTTGTGTCACCAGAGGGATCGACTGTTTGGCAAGAAAATGCTGTTTTGCTGTAAAGTTTAGTTATATTGTAAGTTAATAAATACCATAATTTTCCTGTTTGAATTGTGTAGTATGTATCTCATTCAGAAATTGGCTAAGTGTGTAAAGTTGTCACATCATGTATGTAGTTGGACCAATACATAACACTCAGATTTGTTAAACAATTTTTACTGCTCAAAGCATATATATTTTTTCAAAAAACATATTCTCAGCATATGTAATTTGAGCCATATAAACCAGAGGAAACCAGACAGATGAACATGCCAAGGTCACAAATAACTTAGACCATACAAAAGCCTAAATGACAGGCCAAAAAAAATGTCAAAACAAATTACAGGTTCTGGTAGGTTGGGGGTGGTAATGGTGATGGCGGGTGTCCAGCATGTGCGGAACTTGGCCTAGGTGGTTGACCAACCAGACTGTCAACCTGTGTTATTGCAGATATATATGGAGGGTGTTGTGGCAAGTTTCTATCCTGTGTATGAGGTAAAACTTGATGTTGAGGGTAGAAGGGCATCAAGTCCTGGGTACTGGATTGTCCCATTTGGTCAGACCCCCCAATATGGCCATGTCAAGCAGACACATGTTGGTACCAGCCTCCAAACATGTGTCTGTTCAAGTGGTCATATTGGGCAGTTGCAGGATAATCATAAATTGGCCTGTTTTGGGGTTGTTGGTTGCTCTGGGCAAGCTGCTGTTGTGTAGCTATACGTGGCGGGGGTGGTGCTGCGACTGTTTGGGTTTGGTCCTGTGGAAGGTCTTGCACTGCCAGAAGGTTGGTAGCTGACATTTGCCACCGTTCGAGGTAATTAAAAACATGAGTCGGGTTGTTTGGGGGTGTGGCCGCATCTAGAACAATTTGGATACAACCTCTGGTCCGCAGCCTGAGCAAGCGTGGAATGGGCTGTAAATAGCGGACAAGACTGCGGAAGTACGCTTCCTCCCCATCGTCATGGGCAGCCCTGGACAAATAGTCCAACACCCCTGTATCCACTTGCCTCCTGGTGCCAATGTTAGAAGCCACTCTTCTGCGCCGACCACGGTTTGGTCTTGTAGTAGGCTGTGGTGATGTATCCAGAGCCAAGGTTGGACTGCTGCTCTGGGCTCCTTCCTCCACCTCTGGATTTGCCTCCTGTGTGGCAGAAGACGCTGCTGCTGGTTGTGGTGGTGGTTGGTTGCTGCCTGTTGCTTGGCCAGATGGTCCAGCCATTTCGACACCTTCAACAACGGGGTCAATCACCAACTCAGAGTCAGATGTAGTCTCCCTTTCTGTCAGATTGGACTCTGTGCTGTATTTCCAAAATGAATTTAAAAAAAAAAAATTAGCTACATATTTACGTAATAAGATGTGTTAAATATTTTGAGACATGCATGCACTTACGGTCTGAGCTCCATCACCGGTGCAAGAAAATTAAGCCGATCAAAATAAAGATATTTTCTTTTTTTTGTTGCTGCATCACCACTCCGCCCAGAAACTTGACGTTCACGCCGGTATTGGTCCCGGCAACTCCGCCAGCGTCTAGTGACATCATTGACTGCAAAGATCACAAATTTTTAATTTAAATATGAAGCACATAACTCAAACCGTTACAGGGTTTGCAATCACACATGGGCCCTGGAGCCTAGGGGGACCTAAAATTCCTTTGGCCCTATATTAAAGGACTATAGCTACTACATTTCATCCATATTTGTGTGTCTTGGTAATGTTTTTGCATCCTCAACCAAGAGCTTGGATCATTTACTTCACTCATAAACACGCCACATATGATGTGTTCATGCTTATTTTTATCAGGAACCCAATATAAAACCCCATTTTTGTTTAAAGGATGGTACTTACAAATTTCTTGCTGAACCTCTTGAGGTCGCTCATCAAAATCGGGGAACATGTGGCGACAGATTGACCTCCATGCTGCGTCTTTAAGTGCACGGTCCGCATAATGTGCGTCGCGTTGGTCCCATAATTCTGGTCTATCATGGACCAGAGCAATCAGCATCTCCACATTTATATGCCTGGCCATGCTACTACACAGTACACTCCATGGAGGCGTGCTTCCTGCTTTGCAATCCAGCGTGGGCCAGAAATTAGCATGCCAAAGCTTCCTGATAATGGATGATTCAATTTCCTGTCACTTGGAGAAGTCTTCCGTATTTCTCGCAATGCACACGCATGGTCCGTATGTAATCTGATTTTTTATCGCACCCATAGACTTGCATTGGCGATTCTCGGCCGAGATACGCTGACAATCGCAGCATGCTGCGATTTCACTCGGATCCGGAATACGGCTGAGAAAAAATTGGATGATGGGAGTAGCACCATAGATTAACATTGGGACGACCGCAATGCGATTTTTTAGCACATTGCACTCGTCCGTATTACGGTCTAGTGTGACCCTGGCCTATGTCAGAGGAAAAAATCTCTTTCAGGCCGGCGTCACACACAGCGTAAAACAATACGGTCCGTATATTACGGCCGTAATACGCTGAAAAGTCCCGAAAAAAGTGGTCCGTAGCTCCTCCGTAGGCAGGGTGTGTCAGCGTTTTTTGCGCATGGCATCCTCCGTATGTAATCCGTATGGCATCCGTACTGCGTGGTTTTCTCGCAGGCTAGCAAAACCAACATACCGCTATAGAAGTGATCCATGTGTCCCAAAAAGAAAAGAAAATATATATATACTGTCTATATATATATATATATATATATATATATATATATGTCAGTAGACACATATATTAGAGAGAAAAGCCGGTAATTCAGTGCGGTGTACAGTAAAATCACACTGACAGCTTACAGTAGAATAGGTAGAATAAATGTGTACACATAGAATAGGTATATATATATATATATATATGTCAGTGAGACACATATATGTATATATATTAATATTTATTCCAGCGCTATACAGCTTGAAAGCCGGTAATTCAATTGCCGGCTTTTTCTTTCTCCTTCCTAAAACCCGACATGATTTGAGACATGGTTACATACAGTAAACCATGTCTTCTCTCCATTTTTTTTGCAGATTCCACACTACTAATGTCAGTAGTGTGTATCTGCAAAATTTGGCCGTTCTAGCTCTTAAAATAAAGGGTTAAATGGCGGAAAAAATTGGCGTGGGCTCCCGCGCAATTTTCTCCGCCAGAGTAGTAAAGCCAGTGACTGAGGGCAGATATTAATAGCCTGGAGAGGGTCCATGGTTATTGGCCCCCCCTGGCTAAAAATATCTGCCCCCAGCCACCCCAGAAAAGGCACATCTGGAAGACGCGCCTATTCTGGCACTTGGCCACTCTCTTCCCATTCCCGTGTAGCGGTGGGATATGGGGTAATGAAGGGTTAATGCCACCTTGCTATTGTAAGGTGACATTAAGCCTAATTAATAATGGAGAGGCGTCAATTATGACACCTATCCATTATTAATCCAATTGTAGTGAAGGGTTAAATAAAACACAAACACATTATTTAAAATTATTTTAATGAAATAAAAACAATGGGTGTTGCAGTATTTTATTCAACGCCCAATCCAGTCACTGAAGACCCTCGTTCTGTGAGTAAAAAAACATAATAAACCAACAATATACTTACCCTCCGCAGATCTGTAACGTCCAACGATGTAAATCCTTCTGAAGGGGTTAAAACATTTTGCAGCAAGGAGCTGTGCTAATGCAGGCTGCTCCTCGCTGCAAAACCCCAGGGAATGAGGCTAAAAATAGATCAATGATCTATATTTAGCTTCATTTGCGGTGAGGCGCCCTCTGCTGGCTGTTCATAGATCGTGGGAAATTACCTAGAAAGCTCCCTGGCTTTCTAGGTAATTTCCCACGATCTATGAACAGCCAGCAGAGGGCGCCTCACCGCAAATGAAGCTAAATATAGATCATTGATCTATTTTTAGCCTCATTCCCTGGGGTTTTGCAGCGAGGAGCAGCCTGCATTAGCACAGCTCCTTGCTGCAAAATGTTTTAACCCCTTCAGAAGGATTTACATCGTTGGACGTTACAGATCTGCGGAGGGTAAGTATATTGTTGGTTTATTATGTTTTTTTACTCACAGAACGAGGGTCTTCAGTGACTGGATTGGGCGTTGAATAAAATACTGCAACACCCATTGTTTTTATTTCATTAAAATAATTTTAAATAATGTGTTTGTGTTTTATTTAACCCTTCACTACAATTGGATTAATAATGGATAGGTGTCATAATTGACGCCTCTCCATTATTAATTAGGCTTAATGTCACCTTACAATAGCAAGGTGGCATTAACCCTTCATTACCCCATATCCCACCGCTACACGGGAATGGGAAGAGAGTGGCCAAGTGCCAGAATAGGCGCATCTTCCAGATGTGCCTTTTCTGGGGTGGCTGGGGGCAGATATTTTTAGCCAGGGGGGCCAATAACCGTGGACCCTCTCCAGGCTATTAATATCTGCCCTCAGTCACTGGCTTTACTACTCTGGCGGAGAAAATTGCGCGGGAGCCCACGCCAATTTTTTCCGCCATTTAACCCTTTATTTTAAGAGCTAGAACGGCCAAATTTTGCAGATACACACTACTGACATTAGTAGTGTGGAATCTGCAAAAAAAATGGAGAGAAGACATGGTTTACTGTATGTAAACCATGTCTCAAATCATGTCGGGTTTTAGGAAGGAGAAAGAAAAAGCCGGTAATTGAATTACCGGCTTTCAAGCTGTATAGCGCTGGAATAAATATTAATATATATACATATATGTGTCTCACTGACATATATATATATACCTATTCTATGTGTACACATTTATTCTACCTATTGGACTGTAAGCTGTCAGTGTGATTTTACTGTACACCGCACTGAATTACCGGCTTTTCTCTCTAACACCGCTGCGTATTTCTCGCAAGTCACAATGCTTGTCCGTGTATAATCCGTATTTTTCACGCTTCCATAGACTTTCATTGGCGTATTTCTTGCGCAGTACGGTGACAAACGCAGCATGCTGCGATTTTGTACGGCCGTAGAAAGCCGTATAATACTGATCAGTAAAATACGGCAAATAGGAGCAGGGGCATAGAGAATAATTGTGCCGTATTTTTTGCGAGTTTTACGGACGTAGATTCTGCGCTCTTACGTCCGTAAAACTCGCAAGTGTGACGCCGGCCTCAGCAGAAAACTTCATCCACTATAAGTGCATGCTCAAGTCATATAACTTTCAAGGAGAAGGCTGCCGTCACACTAGCAGTATTTGGTCAGTATTTTACATCAGTATTTGTAAGCCAAAACCAGGAGTGGGTGATAAATACAGAAGTGGTGCATATGTTTCTATTATACTTTTCCTCGAATTGTTCCACTCCTGGTTTTGGCTTACAAATACTGATGTAAAATACTGACCAAATACTGCTAGTGTGACTGCAGCCGAAGAAGAAATGTCAGCACTCACCCAGTCTGCAAGAAAATCAGTCAATTTTTATTTTCTTAACATCCTGACAATATCATAAATTGTGGTAGTGCTAATATGGCAAATGCAGGTGCTGGGATTTCAGAAAAAAAACATGAGACATGGCGGACAACAACCATTTTGCGCTTCACTAGGGCTGCTACAGGTTTATAATACTATGCGGTTCAACTACACTTCCTTTTAACAAGGGTGAGAGGAGTGAACAATTAGTGAAAAAACACATCACATGTAAACAGAAAACAAACATGCCATAACCACACAGACATATCTAATTCGTCGTTTAGACCAAGTGGAACTTGCGCGTCTGGCCGGCATCACACTTGCGAGTTTTACGGACGTAAGAGCGCAGAAACTACGTCCGCAAAACATACGGCACAATTATTCTCTATGCCCCTGCTCCTATCTGCCGTATTAAACTGATCAGTATTATACGGCTTTCTACGGCCATAGAAAATCGCAGCATGCTGCGTTTGTCACCGTATTGCGCAAATAAAACGTCAATGAAAGTCTATGGAAGCCCCAAGAATACGGATTACACACGGACCAGCAGTGTGACTTGTGAGGAATACGCAGCGCTGTTAGAGAGAAAAGCCGGTAATTCAGTGCGGTGTACAGTAAAATCACACTGACAGCTTACAGTAGAATAGGTAGAATAAATGTGTACACATAGAATAGGTATATATATATATATATATATATATACATATATATATATATATATGTCAGTGAGACACATATATGTATATATATTATTACTTCATCCAGCGCGATATAGCAGAAAGCCGGTAATTCAATTACCGGCTTTTGCTTTCTCCTTACTAAACCCGACATGATATGAGACCATCTCATATCCCCATTTTTTTTGCATATTCCACACTACTAATGTCAGTAGTGTGTATATGCAAAATTTGGCCGTTCTAGCTAGTAAATTGAAGGGTTAAATGGCGGAAATAATTGGCGTGGGCTCCCGCACAATTTTCTCCGCCAGAGTAGTAAAGCCAGTGACTGAGGGCAGATATTAATAGCCTGGAGAGGGTCCATGGTTATTGGCCCCCCCTGGCTAAAAACACCTGCCCCCAGCCACCCCAGAAAAGGCACATCTGGAAGATGCGCCTATTCTGGCACTTGGCCACTGTCTTCCCATTCCCGTGTAGCGGTGGGATATGGGGTAATGAAGGGTTAATGTCACCTTGCTATTGTAAGGTGACATTAAGCCAAATTAGTAATGGAGAGGCGTCAATTATGACACCTATCCATTATTAATCCAATACCAGTAAAGGGTTAAAAAAATACACAAGCACATTATTAAAAATTAATTTAATGAAAAAATCACAATAGTTGTTGTATTAATTTATTCTACTCTCAATCCACTCACTGAAGACCCTCGATCTGTAAATAAAAAAAAAAATAATAAACCAACAATATCCTTACCTTCCGAGGATCTGTCACGTCCAACGATGTAAATCCATCTGAAGGGATTAAAATATTTTGCAGCTACGAGCTTTGCTAATGCAACGTTGCTCATGTCTGCAAAACCCCGGAGAATATAGGTAAAGTAGGTCATTGACCTATATTTACCTGCATTTGCGGTGAGGCGCCCTCTGCTGGCTGTTCCTAGATCGTGGGAACTTTCCTAGAAAGCTCCCAGGCTCGAGTTCATATGAGGACAACCAGCTGAGGGCGCCTTCTTATGATCTCGAGCCTGGGAGCTTTCTAGGAAAGTTTCCATGATCTAGGAACAGCCAGCAGAGGGCGCCTCACCGCAAATGCAGGTAAATATAGGTCAATGACCTACTTTACCTATATTCTTCGGGGTTTTGCAGACATGAGCAACGTTGCATTAGCAAAGCTCGTGGCTGCAAAATATTTTAACCACTTCAGATGGATTTACATCGTTGGACGTGACAGATCCTCGGAAGGTAAGGATATTGTTGGTTTATTTTTTTTTTTTTATTTACAGATCAAGGGTCTTCAGTGAGTGGATTGAGAGTAGAATAAATTAATACAACAACCTTTGTGATTTTTTCATTAAATTAATTTTTAATAATGTGTTTGTGTATTTTTTTTAACCCTTTACTAGTATTGGATTAATAATGGATAGGTGTCATAATTGATGCCTCTCCATTATTAATTTGGCTTAATGTCACCTTACAATAGCAAGGTGACATTAACCCTTCATTACCCCATATCCCACCGCTACACGGGAATGGGAAGAGAGTGGCCAAGTGCCAGAATAGGCGCATCTTCCAGATGTGCCTTTTCTGGGGTGGCTGGGGGCAGGTGTTTTTAGCCAGGGGGAGGCCAATAACCATGGACCCTCTCCAGGCTATTAATATCTGCCCTCAGTCACTGGCTTTACTACTCTGGCGGAGAAAATTGTGCGGGAGCCCACGCCAATTTTTTCCGCCATTTAACCCTTTAATTTACTAGCTAGAACGGCCAAATTTTGCATAGACACACTACTAACATTAGTAGTGTGGAATATGCAAAAAAAATGGGGATATGAGATGGTTTACTGTATGCAAACCATGTCTCATATCATGTCGGGTTTAGGAAGGAGAAAGCAAAAGCCGGTAATTGAATTACCGGCTTTCTGCTATATCGCGCTGGATGAAATATTAATATATATACACTAGATTGTGGCCCGATTCTAACGCATAGGGTATTCTAGAATATGCACGTCCCCGTAGTATATGGACAATGATGATTCCAGAATTCGTGGCAGAGTGTGCCCGTTGCTGATTGGTTGAGGCAACGTTTATGACATCATCGTCGCCATGCTGTGCCCGTCGCTGATTGGTCGAGGCTTGGCGCCCTCGACCAATCAGAGACGCGGGATTTCCAGGACAGACAGACAGACAGAAAGACAGACAGACAGAAAGACAGACGGAAAAACCCTTAGACAATTATATATATAGATATATGTGTCTACTGACATATATATATATATATAAATATATATATATATATAGACAGTATATATGTTTTTTTTTTTAACATGGATCCCTTGTATAGCCGTATGTCGGTTTTGCAAGCCTGCGATAAAAACACGCAGTACGGATGACATACAGATTACATGCGGAGGATGCCATGTGCAAAAAACGCTGAAACATCCTGCCTACGGAGGAGTTACGGACCACTATTTTCGGGACTTTTCAGCGTATTACTGCCGTATTTTCATACACTGAGTGTGAAGCCGGCCTCTGTGTGAAAAATCCACATAGCTTCTCTCTGAATAAGTAATTTATTATAATTTCCTCCTTGAATAGGATATCTAACATGTTCAATGCCTACAAATCTCAATACGTTTGGATCCGCATAATGATACTTGCGGATATGTTTAATAAAACGTAGTGATCCTTTCATAATTGTTATTGATTGATGGTGTTCTCTGAATATCACATACATTGATCTTCTTGTATTGCCAATATAGAAGATTTGACATGGCCAAAAAAATCTCATATACTACATACTTAGTGTTTCATGTTATAAATTATTTTATCTCATGTATAATCGCACCTAATTTTATTTTTTTACCTGTTATGCGTAATTGAAAAAACAGCAATAGGTAATTTCCTGATAAGCCAGTATTGTCTAGCTAGGTGGATGTAATTTTATGTGATCTAAATCTTCTCTACACCAGTAAATCTCCTATATTGTGATTCCTCCTATAAGTGAATATCGGTTTATTCTTAGCTAATTCTGCAGGATCTTTGTTGCTTTCTATCAAATGCCAATTTTTTCTAATTGCGTTTTTTTTATTAGATTCAAATGTCACTATTTTTAACCCCTTCATGACCGGGGGATTTTTCGTTTTTCGCTCCCCTCCTTCCCAGAGCCATAACTTTTTTATTTTTCCGTCAATTTGGCCATGTGAGGGCTTATTTTTTGCGGGACGAGTTGTACTTTTGAACGACATCATTGGTTTTAGCATGTCGTGTACTAGAAAACGGGAAAAAAATTCCAAGTGCGGTGAAATTGCAAAAAAAGTGCAATCCCACATTGGTTTTTTGTTTGGCTTTTTTGCTAGGTTCACTAAATGCTAAAAAGGACCTACCATTATGATTCTCCACGTCATTACGAGTTCATAGACACCAAACATGACTAGGTTATTTTTTATCTAAGTGGTGAAAAAAAATTCCAAACTTTGCTAAAAAAAAATAAAAAAAAAATTGCGCCATTTTCCAATACTCGTAGCGTCTCCAATTTTCATCATCTGGGGTCGGTTGAGGGCTTATTTTTTGCGTGCCAAGATGACGTTTTTAATGATAGCATTTCGGTGCAGATACATTCTTTTGATCGCCCGTTATTGCATTTTAATGCAATGTCGTGGCGACCAAAAAAACGTAATTCTGGTGTTTCGAATTTTTTTCCCGCTACGCTGTTTAGCGATCAGGTTAATACTTTTTTTAATTGATAGATCGGGCGATTCTGAGCGCGGCGATACCAAATATGCGTAGATTTGATATTTTTTTATTGATTTATTTTGATTGGGGCGAAAGGGGGGTGATTTAAACTTTTATGTTTTTTTTATTTTTTTCACATTTTTTTAAACTTTTTTTTTTAACTTTTGCCATGCTTCAATAGCCTCCATGGGAGGCTATAAGCAGGCACAGCACGATCGGCTCTGCTACATAGCAGCGATCTGCTGATCGCTGCTATGTAGCAGAATTGCACGTGTGCTGTGAGCGCCGACCACAGGGTGGCGCTCACAGCGACGGGCAATCAGTAACCATAGAGGTCTCTAGGACCTCTATGGTTACCATTCACAAGCATCGCCGACCCCCGATCATGTGACGGGGGTCGGCGATGACGTCATTTCCGGCCGCCCGGCCGGAAGCGGTAGTTAAATGCCGCTGTCTGCGTTTGACAGCGGCATTTAACTAGTTAATAGGTGCGGGCAGATCGCGATTCTGCCCGCGCCTATTACGGGCACATGTCAGCTGTTCAAAACAGCTGACATGTCCCGGCTTTGGTGCGGGCTCACCGCGGAGCCCTGCATCAAAGCAGGGGAGCCGGCTTCGGACGGTATAGTACGTCGGATGTCGGTAAGGGGTTAAAGGTAAAAATACATTTTTTGCTTTCAGAATAATTATTTATAATTTTATTATTTGTTTTATTCAGTAATTCAGACTGCATCTTTTCACTTGCTCAATTCCATACTTCTTTTAATATTTGTATCGGGTAACCTCTTTTTCTAAGATTTTGTTTTTGGATATTAAACACCTTCTTCTCCACAGTATTCACGGTGGAAAATGAAATGCTAGGTGAAATCCCAAGAAACAATGAAAACCCTATACTAAGGGTCACCAATCTAACCCAAGAAGAGGTGCGAAACCGGCTAAATAAGATTAAAATAGATAAATCTCCGGGTCCGGATGGCATACACCCACGAGTACTAAGAGAACTAAGTAATGTAATAGATAAACCATTATTTCTTATTTTTAGTGACTCTATAGCGACAGGGTCTGTTCCGCAGGACTGGCGCATAGCAAATGTGGTGCCAATATTCAAAAAGGGCTCTAAAAGTGAACCTGGAAATTATAGGCCAGTAAGTCTAACCTCTATTGTTGGTAAAATATTTGAAGGGTTTCTGAGGGATGTTATTCTGGATTATCTCAATGAGAATAACTGTTTAACTCCATATCAGCATGGGTTTATGAGAAATCGCTCCTGTCAAACCAATCTAATCAGTTTTTATGAAGAGGTAAGCTATAGGCTGGACCACGGTGAGTCATTGGACGTGGTATATCTCGATTTTTCCAAAGCGTTTGATACCGTGCCGCACAAGAGGTTGGTACACAAAATGAGAATGCTTGGTCTGGGGGAAAATGTGTGTAAATGGGTTAGTAACTGGCTTAGTGATAGAAAGCAGAGGGTGGTTATAAATGGTATAGTCTCTAACTGGGTCGCTGTGACCAGTGGGGTACCGCAGGGGTCAGTATTGGGACCTGTTCTCTTCAACATATTCATTAATGATCTGGTAGAAGGTTTACACAGTAAAATATCGATATTTGCAGATGATACAAAACTATGTAAAGCAGTTAATACAAGAGAAGATAGTATTCTGCTACAGATGGATCTGGATAAGTTGGAAACTTGGGCTGAAAGGTGGCAGATGAGGTTTAACAATGATAAATGTAAGGTTATACACATGGGAAGAGGGAATCAATATCACCATTACACACTGAACGGGAAACCACTGGGTAAATCTGACAGGGAGAAGGACTTGGGGATCCTAGTTAATGATAAACTTACCTGGAGCAGCCAGTGCCAGGCAGCAGCTGCCAAGGCAAACAGGATCATGGGGTGCATTAAAAGAGGTCTGGATACACATGATGAGAGCATTATACTGCCTCTGTACAAATCCCTAGTTAGACCGCACATGGAGTACTGTGTCCAGTTTTCGGCACCGGTGCTCAGGAAGGATATAATGGAACTAGAGAGAGTACAAAGGAGGGCAACAAAATTAATAAAGGGGATGGGAGAACTACAATACCCAGATAGATTAGCGAAATTAGGATTATTTAGTCTAGAAAAAAGACGACTGAGGGGCGATCTAATAACCATGTATAAGTATATAAGGGGACAATACAAATATCTCGCTGAGGATCTGTTTATACCAAGGAAGGTGACGGGCACAAGGGGGCATTCTTTGCGTCTGGAGGAGAGAAGGTTTTTCCACCAACATAGAAGAGGATTCTTTACTGTTAGGGCAGTGAGAATCTGGAATTGCTTGCCTGAGGAGGTGGTGATGGCGAACTCAGTCGAGGGGTTCAAGAGAGGCCTGGATGTCTTCCTGGAGCAGAACAATATTGTATCATACAATTATTAGGTTCTGTAGAAGGACGTAGATCTGGGTATTTATTATGATGGAATATAGGCTGAACTGGATGGACAAATGTCTTTTTTCGGCCTTACTAACTATGTTACTATGTTACTATGTTACTATGATCATCTGCTTGCACCGAGAATCCTGCATTGCTGCTGCTTATTGTTCTTAGTCTAAGGAATTGACTATAGGGCAAACTTCTTTTTGTATGATTTGGGTGTGCACTATCAAAATGTAGGTGTATATTACAAGTTGTCGGTTTTTTAAAGGTTTTTGTAGCTTTCTTACCATTCTCTATATTCTCATATTAACTACAGTATCTTAATAAAAAAAATATACAGTCATGGCCAAAAGTACTGACACCCCTGCAATTCTGTCAGATAATACTCATTTTCTTCCTGAAAATGATTGCAAACACAAATTTTGGTATTATTATCCTCATTTAATTTGTCTTAAATGAAAAAACACAAAAGAGAATGAAGCAAAAAGCAAAACATTGATCATTTCACACAAAACTTCAAAAATGGGCCAGACAAAAGTATTGGCACCCTCAGCCTAATAATTGGTTGCACAACCTTTAGCCAAAATAACTGCAACCAACCGCTTCCGGTAACCATCAATGAGTTTCTTACAATGCTCTGCTGGAATTTTAGACCATTCTTTTTTGGCAAACTGCTCCAGGTCCCTGATATTTGAAGGGTGCCTTCTCCAAACTGCCATTTTTAGATCTCTCCACAGATGTTCTATGGGATTCAGGTCTGGAATCATTGCTGGCCACCTTAGAAGTCTCTCAAACCATTTTCTAGTGCTTTTTGAAGTGTGTTTTGGGTCATTGTCCTGCTGGAAGACCCATGACCTCTGAGGGAGACCCAGCTTTCTCACACTGGGCCCTACATTATGCTGCAAAATTTGTTGGTAGTCTTCAGACTTCATAATGCCATGCACACGGTCAAGCAGTCCAGTGCCAGAGGCAGCAAAGCAACCCCAAAACATCAGGGAACCTCCGCCATGTTTGACTGTAGGGACCGTGTTCTTTTCTTTGAATGCCTCTTTTTTTCTCCTGTAAAATCTGTTGATGCCTTTGCCCAAAAAGCTCTACTTTCGTCTCATCTAACCAGAGAACATTCTTCCAAAACGTTTTACGCTTTTTCAGGTAAGTTTTGGCAAACTCCAGCCTGGCTTTTTTTATATCTCGGGGTGAAAAGTGGGGTCTTCCTAGGTCTCCTACCATACAGTCCCTTTTCATTCAGACGCCGACGAACAGTACGGGTTTACACTGTTGTACCCTCGGACTGCAGGGCAGCTTGAACTTGTTTGGATGTTAGTCGAGGTTCTTTATCCAACATCTGGACAATCTTGTATTGAAATCTCTTGTCAATTTTTCTTTTCTGTCCACATCCAGGGAGGTTAGCCACAGTGCCATGGGCTTTAAACTTTTTGATGACACTGCGCACGGTAGACACAGGAACATTCAGGTCTTTGGAGATGGACTTGTAGCCTTGAGATTGCTCATGCTTCCTCACAATTTGGTTTCTCAAGTCCTCAGACAGTTCTTTGGTCTTCTTTCTTTTCTCCATGCTCAATGTGGTACACACAAGGACACAGGACAGAGGTTGAGTCAACTTTAATCCATGTCAACTGGCTGCAAGTGTGATTTAGTTATTGCCAACACCTGTTAGGTGCCACAGGTAAGTTACAGGTGCTGTTAATTACACAAATTAGAGAAGCATCACATGATTTTTTCGAACAGTGCCAATACTTTTGTCCACCCCCTTTTTTATGTTTGGTGTAGAATTATATCCAATTTGGCTTTAGGACAATTCTTTTTGTGTTTTTTCATTTAAGACAAATTAAGGAAGAAAATGAGTATTATCTGACAGAATTGCAGGGGTGTCAATACTTTTGGCCATGACTGTATATTTTTTTTATTAAGATACTCTACAAAATCTTGAAATTCTGATTCTGTCCTGCCCATACAATAAATATATTATCAACGTACCGGTGGTATGCATGGAGATATTTAATGTATGGGTTTTCGGTACTGTAGATATAGTCAGACAGATGAGTGTTACAGCATCCAGCTGTGAGTTTTGCCTGGCTGGTTATCAAAAATACAGGGGAACCCATGCCGTTGTTGTTTTTTTTTATTATATACAGTGCAAGTGCCGGCTGATGATTAGTCCCATCAGCACCTCTTGCTCTTACTTATATTAGCGGCAGCAGTCAACGGCTGATGGAAGCAGTAGTCCAATTTTCTGACACTAGTTGTTCAATGAAAGGCTTCAGGATCCCCTTGCAATCTCTGTCCTCACTAAACTTTCCTTAGAGTCTGGTCTCTTCTCATCATCTGTCTCCACATACATCCAATAGCTCTTGGTTCGGTACTTAAACATATACTGGCTGATGACCGGTCAAGCCAGCATTATTTGAATGCTCTATTTATTATAATGATTGCTGGAACCTACATGACAAGCACTTTTTATGTCCCCCATTTTCTTATAGATTTTAAGGTAGAAAGCAAGACCCTCACTCCTCCTGTAACTGTTTAATTAGTCTGTAATATCTTTATTGGCTGTACATTCCCTCATTTATAGGGGTTGTATGGTCACTCTGTGTGACTGCAGGCTTATGAATCCTCCTGCGTGTGCACTGTGCACTGAGAGGATACACCGGTTTCTGAGTCGTGACCAGAGGGTATGTATAATGGAAAAACCACAAAAAGGGGTCTAAAAGTCCTCCAAAAATTCAAGAATTAATACAACACAAAGGGACTGCAGTGCTTACTTGACCAGGTCTCAGAACTAGTGCACTCTCAGGTTGCAGCAAACCCATGTAATTAAGATAGCGGCAATACATGTGCAAAATAATGATGAGGCAACCACTCACAAACTACCAACTCATTGAGAGGGTGATTGCTTAGTATTAGATTGCAAAAAAGAGGCTTGTATATTGCACTGGTCACACATAGAGAATAAACAGTGTTTACAGCCTATTAGTGACGTCCATACTATTAGATCAGGCGGGCTGCCCAGCACTATCTGGGCAGCCCGCCAGATCTAAAATGAAAAGACAAAACCAAAAATACCTCTTGTCATTAAGGGGTTAAAATCCCTCCACGTATAACTTACTGTGATTGGATCGGAGGCAAATACTTTATTTGTATTAGAGAATGGCATTGTAGCTGTCTTGAGGATCTTTCATGATCAGCACTGTTCTTCATTGTGTTAATCAAGCTGGATGGTGTCCTGCTTTTACCAGTTGGTTCATAATCCACTGTTAACTTCTTTAGCCAGTAGGTGTGGATCATGCCTGGGCCAGGTGCTATTCAGCTCCTCATGTTCTTGACCCACTGTTAGATGCCTCCTTCTGTAATGGTGACTGGTTCTAGCTCTAGGTGGTTGCTATTTTTCATTCTCAGATCAGCCACATTGCTCTGGTGTTGTGTGTTTTTTCCTTCTCCCAAATGTTCCTCCAGTATTGTTCAGTCTCTGCTATTGGTGGAGTTGCTGCCTTTTTGCTGTTACTCTGTAGTTGAGAATACACCTTGGATGGTTCTTTGGAGGACAGGATATTTATCTTCTTGGCCTCAGCTTCTCTAGTGTATCTCCCTAGGCTTGCAGCGAGTGCTGTGAGCCTTTGTTTAGCAGTCTCTAGGGCTTCATTTGGGGTCAGGCCTTTGTACTTGTCCAGCTTGGTCTTATTTTTGATCTTTACAGCTTTCTGTATTTCTGTTAGTTGGCTGACTTCCCTTCATGTCACCTTGATCTTTGTCCTCTGTCTTCTTTTCCAAGAGGGGCACTTACTGGTACTTGCTGGTTGTATGTATAGTCAAGCATTTCCATGATAGCTGAGGCAGTAGCATAGATCAGTTTATTAGTTTGAGTTACGGTGGTGGTAGATATTAATGTAAGTGCTCTATTGGCATCTTCTAGCATACTGTCTGGTGGTGTTTCTTTGCTGAGCCTTGGCAGTCAATCTCTGGTATTGATGGTATTTAGTTTATCTAAGATCTTCTGTTTAAGATCAGCTGCAGTGCTCTCTAGTTGCTGGATTGGATCAGGATTTTTAGGGGGTTGCACATGTTTTTCTTTCAGGTCTTCATGTGGGGTGGATCTGGAGTGCAGTTGAGCCATCTCAAGTTGTGATAATAGGTTTCTGATTATGACATTGAAACGTTGGGTGACTAACAGATGGCACTATAGAGTTTAAGTCCTCTTTTTTTCAGAAGAGGCAATATGCATATCATTGTTTCTCAGTCAGTGGACATGAAGGTCTTTTATCCATCTAGAGTTTCCTTATATGCTTCATATATCCTCTCTCATTTGGTCTGCTGTTATAGTAGCATTTCATCAGATCCAAGTTCTCTTGTCTTGTTCATGCATGGTTTGTTGCAGTAGCCCATTTATCATCAGATTGTCCTGGTTCCTCAGCATCTTATGCTGACCTTGTTAATCTGGGCAAAGTCCAAGCCGTCATGCCACTCTTTTTTCCTTACACTCTCATGTTTATTGAGGTAGGCACAATGGTGTTAGTAGTCTTGCCCAAGGACCATTACTGGTATATTATTTCCAACACAGCAGAGCCAGGATGTCAACCTCAGTCTCCCACATTGGTGGTTGTGCACTTTAACCACTATGGTATAACAGCCACCTAACTACATTATAAATATACTAGCTGAAGAGCCCGGCGTTGCCTGGGTATAGTAAATATCTGTGGTTAGTTATAGCACCTCACGTCTCTTATTTTCCCATCATGCCTCTCATTTTCTCCCTTACACCTCTCATTTTCCCCCTCACTCCTCTTATTTTCCCCCTCACTCCCCTCGTTCCCCCCTAACACTTGTCATTTCGACCTCACATCTGTCATTTTCCACTATTTTCCCTCACTCCTCCCATTTTGCACTCACACCTTTTCATTTTCACCTCACACCCCTCATTTTCACCTCAGTATATACATGTTTGTTATCTCCCTTATATATAGTATACAGCTGTATATCTTCTCTTGTATATAGTATATACCTGTATGTCATCTCCCCTGTAAATAGTATATACCTGCTGTATGTCATCTCCTCCTGTATATTGTATATACCCATGTGTCATCTCCTCCTGTATATATTATATACCTGTATGTCCTCTCTTCTGTATATACGATATACCTGTATGTCATCTCCTCCTATATATAGTATATACCTGTATATCATCTCCTGTATATAGTATATACCTGTATGTCTTCTCCCCTGTATATAGTATATACCTGCTGTATGTCATCTCCTCCTCTATATACCTATGTGTCATCTCCTCTTTTATATAGTATATACCTGTATGTCATCTCCTCCTGTATATAGTTTATACGTGTGTCAACTCCTCCTGTATATAGTATGTACCTGTAAGTCATCTCCTCCTGTATATAGTATATACCTGTGTATCATCTGCTCCTGTATATAGTATATATCTGTATATCATCTCCTGTATATAGTATATACCTGTATGTCTTCTCCCCTGTATATAGAATATACCTGCTGTATGTCATCTCCTCCTCTATATACCTGTGTGTCATCTCCTCCAGTATATAGTATATACCTGTATGTCATCTCCTCCTGTATATAGTATATACCTGTGTGTCATCGCCCCTGTATATAGTATGTACCTGTATGTCATCTCCCCTGTATATAGTATATACCTGTGTGTCATGTCCTCCTGTATATAGTATATACCTGTATGTCATCTCCTCCTGTATGTAGTATATACCTGTGTCATCTCCCCTGTATATAGTATATATGTGTGTCATCTCCTCCTGTATATAGTATATACCTGTGTGTCATCTCCTCCTGTATATAGTATATACCTGTGTGTCATCTCCTCCTGTATATAGTATATACCTGTGTGTCATCTCCTCCTGTATATAGTATATACCTTTATGTCATCTCCTCCTGTATATAGTATATACGTGTGTCATCTCCTCCTGTATATAGTATATACCTGTGTGTCATCTCCTCCTGTATAAAGTATATACCTGTGTGTCATCTCTCCTGTATATAGTATATACCTGTGTGTCATCTCCTCCTTTATATAGTATATATCTGTGTGTCATCTCCCCTGTATATAGTATATACCTGTGTGTCATCTCCCCTGTATATAGTATATATGTGTGTGTCATCTCCCCTGTATATAGTATATACCTGTTTGTCATCTCCCCTGTATATAGTATATAGTATAAAAAATTAGCATATAGTGTTAAATTTCATTATTTACCATAATGTAATGATTACAATTAAACTTTTATATATTATAGATTCATTATCCACCAACTGAAATTTGTCAGGTCTTTTATTGTTTTAATACTGATGATTTTGGCATACAACTCCTGATAACCCAAAAAACCTGTCTCAATAAATTAGCATATCAAGAAAAGGTTCTCTAAACGACCTATTACCCTAATCTTCTGAATCAACTAATTAACTCTAAACACATGCAAAAGATACCTGAGGCTTTTATAAACTCCCTACCTGGTTCATTACTCAAAACCCCCATCATGGGTAAGACTAGCGACCTGACAGATGTCAAGAAGGCCATCATTGACACCCTCAAGCAAGAGGGTAAGACCCAGAAAGAAATTTCTCAACAAATAGGCTGTTCCCAGAGTGCTGTATCAAGGCACCTCAATGGTAAGTCTGTTGGAAGGAAACAATGTGGCAGAAAACGCTGTACAACGAGAAGAGGAGACCGGACCCTGAGGAAGATTGTGGAGAAGGACCGATTCCAGACCTTGGGGAACCTGAGGAAGCAGTGGACTGAGTCTGGTGTGGAAACATCCAGAGCCACCGTGCACAGGCGTGTGCAGGAAATGGGCTACAGGTGCCGCATTCCCCAGGTAAAGCCACTTTTGAACCATAAACAGCGGCAGAGGCGCCTGACCTGGGCTACAGAGAAGCAGCACTGGACTGTTGCTAAGTGGTCCCAAGTACTTTTTTCTGATGAAAGCAAATTTTGCATGTCATTCGGAAATCAAGGTGCCAGAGTCTGGAGGAAGACTGGGGAGAAGGAAATGCCAAAATGCCTGAAGTCCAGTGTCAAGTACCCACAGTCAGTGATGGTGTGGGGTGCCATGTCAGCTGCTGGTGTTGGTCCACTGTGTTTCATCAAGGGCAGGGTCAATGCAGCTAGCTATCAGGAGATTTTGGAGCACTTCATGCTTCCATCGGCTGAAATGCTTTATGGAGATGAAGATTTCATTTTTCAGCATGACCTGGCACCTGCTCACAGTGCCAAAACCACTGGTAAATGGTTTACTGACCATGGTATTACTGTGCTCAATTGGCCTGCCAACTCTCCTGACCTGAACCCCATAGAGAATCTGTGGGATATTGTGAAGAGAAAGTTGAGAGACGCAAGACCCAACACTCTGGATGAGCTTAAGGCCGCTATTGAAGCATCCTGGGCCTCCATAACATCTCAGCAGTGTCACAGGCTGATTGCCTCCATGCCACGCCGCATTGAAGCAGTCATTTCTGCCAAAGGATTCCCGACCAAGTATTGAGTGCATAACTGAACATTATTATTTGATGGTTTTTTTGTTTGTTATTAAAAAACACTTTTATTTGATTGGATGGGTGAAATATGCTAATTTATTGAGACAGGTTTTTTGGGTTATCAGGAGTTGTATGCCAAAATCATCAGTATTAAAACAATAAAAGACCTGACAAATTTCAGTTGGTGGATAATGAATCTATAATATATGAAAGTTTAATTGTAATCATTACATTATGGTAAATAATGAAATTTAACACTATATGCTAATTTTTTGAGAAGGACCTGTACCTATGTGTCATCTCCCCTGTATATAGTATATGTCTGTATGTCATCTCCTTCTGTATTAGACCGCGTTCACACGTTATTTGGTCTGTATTTTTACCTCAGTATTTGTAAGCTAAATTGGCAGCCTCATATATCCCCAGCCAACAGGAAGCCCTCCCCCCTGGCAGTATATATTAGCTCACACATACACATAATAGACAGGTCATGTGACTGACAGCTGCCGTATTTCCTATATTGCACATTTGTTGCTCTTCTGCGGTGATACCTCTAAATTTTGGTGTTTGTTCACAATAAAAAAACAAATTTTTTTGGCTGAAAAAATCTAAAGACCTCTTTCTTGAGTGTGACTGTTGTTGTACAGGAGTATTTTCTATATGGTACATTTGTTGCTCTTGTAGCTTGTCTGCTTATTAATCAGATTTTTATTTTTGAAGGATAATACCAGACTTGTGTGTGTTTTAGGGTGAGTTTCATATGTCAAGTTGTGTGTGTTGAGTTGCATGTGGCGACATGCATGTAGCGACTTTTGTGAGATGAGTTTTGTGTGGCGACATGCGTGTAGTAACTTTTTGTGTGTCGAGCTGCATGTGACAGGTTAGTGTAGCAAGTTGTGTGCAGCAAGTTTTGCGCATGGCGAGTTTTGCGTGTGGCGAGTTTTATGTGTGGTGCGTTTTGAGTATGGGCAAGTTTTGTGTTAGGCAACTTTTGCATGTGTTGCAACTTTTGTGCATGTGGCAATTTTTCCGCGTGTGAAAGTTTTGCGTGTGGCGAGTTTTCCATGAGGTGAGTTTTGCATGTGTGGTGAGTTTTGTGTGAGCCTAGTTTTGCATGTGGCGAGTTTTGCGCGTGGCGAGTTTTGAGCGGTGACTTTTGTGTTTTGACTTTTATGTGGCGAGGTTGGTGTATGTGTGGTGAAATGTGTGCTGAGGGTGGTATATGTTTTCAAGCACGTGGTAGTGTGTGGTGCATTTTGTGTGTGTGTTCATATCCCCATATGTGGTGAGTATCCCATGTCGGGGCCCCACCTTAGCAACTGTACGGTATATATTCTTTGGCGCCATCGCTCTCATTCTCTAAGTCCCCCTTGTTCACATCTGGCAGCTGTCAATTTGCCTCCAACACTTGTCCTTTCATTTTTCCCCATTATGTAGATAGGGGCAAAATTGTTTGGTGAATTGGAAAGCGCGGGGTTAAAATTTCACCTCACAACATAGCCTATGATGCTCTCGGGGTCCAGACATGTGACTGTGCAAAATTTTGTGGCTGTAGCTGCGACGGTGCAGATGCCAATCCCAGACATACATACATACACACACACATTCAGCTTTATATATTAGATCTATAATATAACGCTGGGAGCATCACTCTGTCCGAAGCCTTTATAGACTGCGCAAGCGCAAGCGCCGGCGCCGTCTGGACCCCACAGAGTGACGCTCCCAAGAGATCGCGGTATGCGTAAACACTGAACGCACACCGTGATCTCCACCGAAGAGGCAGCGACGCGCCAGGAGGGTAAGTATATTCACCTGTCCCCTGTTCCAGCGCTGCGTGCTGCTCCATCCTCTGCCTGTGACATTCACAGTTCAGAGGGCACGATGACGCGCTTAATGCGCGCCGCCCTCTGACTGAACAGTCACAGCCAGAGAAGCTGGAACACGGAGCGTTGGATCAGGGCCAGGTGAATATAGCAAGTGCTGGGGGCCTGAGCTAGCGGCGACTCCGGCACCTGACCCCCACAGCGCGCCGATGTCCCCGCCTGCTCAGGCCCCCAGCGACGATAGGTGAGTATGGTATTTTTTATATATATCGCAGCAGCATACGGGGCATATAATCCTATGGAGCATCATATGGGGCCATCAACCATAATGGAGCAGTGTAAGGGGGCATATAATACCATGGAGCATCTTATGGGGGCCATCAACCATAATGGAGCAGTGTAAGGGGGCATATAATACCATGGAGCATCTTATGGGGGCCATCAACCATAATGGAGCAGTGTACGGGGGCATATAATACCATGGAGCATCTTATGGGGCCATCAACCATAATGGAGCAGTGTACGGGGGCATATAATACCATGGAGCATCTTATGGGGCCATCAACCATAATGGAGCAGTGTACGGGGGCATATAATACCATGGATCATCTTATGGGGCCATCAACCATAATGGAGCAGTGTACGGGGGCATATAATACCATAGAAACATAGTAACATAGTAACATAGTTAGTAAGGCCAAAAAAAGACATTTGTCCATCCAGTACAGCCTATATTCCATCATAATAAATCCCCAGATCTACGTCCTTCTACAGAACCTAATAATTGTATGATACAATATTGTTCTATTCCAGGAAGACATCCAGGCCTCTCTTGAAACCCTCGACTGAGTTCGCCATCACCACCTCCTCAGGCAAGCAATTCCAAATTCTCACTGCCCTATACCATGGAGCATCTTATGGGGCCATCAACCATAATGGAGCAGTGTACGGGGCATATAATACCATGGAGCATGTTATGGGGGCCATAAACCTTTATGGAGCAGTGTACGGGGCATATAATACTATGGAGCATGTTATGGGGGCCATAAACCTTTATGGAGCAGTGTACGGGGGCATATACTATGGAGCATCTTATGGGGGCCATAAACCTTTATGGAGCAGTGTACGGGGCATATACTATGGAGCATCTTATGGGGGCCAAAAACCTTTATGGAGCAGTGTACGGGGCATATACTATGGAGCATCTTATGGGGGCCATAAACATTTATGAAGCAGCGTATGGGGCATATGGATGGGAGCAGCAAATTACAGAACTGGGGCGCAGGATGGGAGCAGCACATGACAGAATAGGGCAGCACATGACAGAACGGGGGCGCAGGATGGGAGCAGCACATGACAGAATAGGGCAGCACATGACAGAACGGGGGCGCAGGATGGGAGCAGCACATGACAGAATAGGGCAGCACATGACAGAACGGGGGCGCAGGATGGGAGCAGCACATGACAGAATGGGGGCGCAGGATGGGAGCAGCACATGACAGAACGGGGCGCAGGATGGGAGCAGCACATGACAGGATGAGGGTGCAGGATGGGTGCAGCACATGTCAGAATGGAGGCACAGGATGGGTGCAGCACATGACAGAACGGGGGCGCAGGATGGGAGCAGCACATGACAGAACGGGGGCGCAGGATGGGAGCAGCACATGACAGAACGGGGCGCAGGATGGGAGCAGCACATGACAGGATGAGGGTGCAGGATGGGTGCAGCACATGTCAGAATGGAGGCACAGGATGGGAGCAGCACATGACAGAACGGGGGCGCAGGATGGGAGCAGCACATGACAGGATGGGGACGCAGGATGGGAGCAGCACATGACAGAACGGGGCGCAGGATGGGAGCAGCACATGACAGGATGAGGGTGCAGGATGGGTGCAGCACATGTCAGAATGGAGGCACAGGATGGGAGCAGCACATGGCAGAATGGGGGCGCAGGATGGAGCAGCTCATGACAGGATGGGGACGCAGGATGGGAGCAGCACATGACAGAACGGGGCGCAGGATGGGAGCAGCACATGACAGGATGAGGGTGCAGGATGGGTGCAGCACATGTCAGAATGGAGGCACAGGATGGGTGCAGCACATGTCAGAATGGAGGCGCAGGATGGGAGCAGCACATGTCAGAATGGGGGCACAGGATGGGGGCGCAGGATGGAGCAGCTCATGACAGGATGGGGACGCAGGATGGAGCAGCACATGACAGGATGGGGACGCAGGATGGAGCAGCACATGGCAGAATAGGGGCGCAGGATGGAGCAGCACATGACAGGATGGGGACGCAGGATGGAGCAGCACATGACAGGATGGGGACGCAGGATGGAGCAGCATATGGCAGAATGGGGGCTCAGGATGGAGCAGCTCATGACAGGATGGGGACGCAGGATGGAGCAGCACATGACAGGATGGGGACGCAGGATGGAGCAGCACATGTCAGAATCGGGGCGCAGGATGGGGGCGCAGGATGGAGCAGCTCATAACAGGATGGGGACGCAGGATGGAGCAGCACATGACAGGATGGGGGCGCAGGATGGAGCAGCACATGACAGGATGGGGACGCAGGATGGAGCAGCACATGACAGGATGGGGACGCAGGATGGAGCAGCACATGGCAGAATGGGGGTGCAGGATGGAGCAGCTCATGACAGGATGGGGACGCAGGATGGAGCTGCACATGACAGGATGGGGACACAGGATGGAGCAGCACATGACAGGATGGGGGCACAGGATGGAGCAGCACATGACAGGATGGGGACGCAGGATGGAGCAGCACATGACAGGATGGGGACGCAGGATGGAACAGCACATGGCAGAATGGGGGTGCAGGATGGAGCAGCTCATGACAGGATGGGGACGCAGGATGGAGCTGCACATGACAGGATGGGGACGCAGGATGGAGCAGCACATGACAGGATGGGGACCATATACCAATGTAAATGCTGGCCACACGGGCGTAGAATGGGTTCAATAGCTAATATATATATATATATATATATATATATATATATGCACTGTACATAAATATATCTACTATATAATTGTCTATGGGTCACTTCCGTCTGTCTATCTTTCTGTCTGTCTGTCACGGATATTCATTGGTCGCGGCCTCTGTCCGTCATGTAAATCCAAGTTGCTGATTGGTCATGGCAAAACAGCCATGACAAATCAGCAACGGGCACAGTCCAGTGGCAAAATGGCCGCTCCTTACTCACCGCAGTCAGTGCCCGCTCCGTATGCCCCTCCAGTCAGCGCTCACACAGGGTTAATGGCAGCGCTAATGGACCGCATTATGCCGCGGTGTAACGCACTCCATTAACGCTGCTATTAACCCTGTGTAACCATCTTTTTACTATTGATGCTGCGTGTGCAGCATCAATAGTAAAATGATCTAATGTTAAAAATAATAATAATAAAAAAAGGTTATTGTCACCCTCCGACGTGGCGCGCTGTACTCGGCAGTGCAAGCGGGAGGTTCCGGTGCCAAGGATGCTATGCGAGAAGGACCTGCCATGACGTCACGGTCATGTGACCATGACGTCTTCACAGGTCCTGCGCTCATACCAACCCTGGGACCGGAAGCCACTGCGTGCAACAAGACTTCAAGGGGCCCTCAGAAGATGAGTATATGTTTATTTTTTATTTTAAGTCTTTTTTAAACACGGATATAGTGCCCACATTGCTATATACTACGTGGGCTGTGTTACATACTGCGTGGGCTCTGTTACATACTACATCTCTATTCTATATACTATGTCGCTGTGCAATATACAACGTGACTGTGCAATATACAACGTGACTGTCCAATATACTACATGCTCTGTGCTATATACTACGTCACTGTGCAATATACTATGTGTCGGTTCTGTTATATACTACATGGCAGTGCAATATGCTACGATATACAACGTGGCTATGTTATATACTACGTGGCTCTGCTATATACTATGTGGCTGACCAATATACTACGTGCCTGTGCAATATACTATGTAGCTGTGCAATACACTACGTGGCTATGTTATATACTACGTAGCTCTGTTATATACTACGTCGGTTGTGTTATATACTACGTCACTGTGCAATATAGCACATAGCCTGTGCTCTATATACTGTATACAGTGGGGCAAAAAAGTATTTAGTCAGTCAGCAATAGTGCAAGTTCCACCACTTAAAAAGATGAGAGGCGTCTGCATTTTACATCATAGGTAGACCTCAACTATGGGAGACAAACTGAGAAAAAAAAATCCAGAAAATCACATTGTCTGTTTTTTTAACATTTTATTTGCATATTATGGTGGAAAATAAGTATTTGGTCAGAAACAAAATTTCATCTCAATACTTTGTAATATATCCTTTGTTGGCAATGACAGAGGTCAAACGTTTTCTGTAAGTCTTCACAAGGTTGCCACACACTGTTGTTGGTATGTTGGCCCATTCCTCCATGCAGATCTCCTCTAGAGCAGTGATGTTTTTGGCTTTTCGCTTGGCAACAAGGACTTTCAACTCCCTCCAAAAGGTTTTCTATAGGGTTGAGATCTGGAGACTGGCTAGGCCACTCCAGGACCTTGAAATGCTTCTTACGAAGCCACTCCTTCGTTGCCCTGGCGGTGTGCTTTGGATCATTGTCATGTTGAAAGACCCAGCCACGTTTCATCTTCAATGCCTTTGCTGATGGAAGGAGGTTTGCACTCAAAATCTCACGATACATGGCACCATTCATTCTTTCATGTACCCGGATCAGCTGTCCTGGCCCCTTTGCAGAGAAACAGCCCCAAAGCATGATGTTTCCACCACCATGCTTTACAGTAGGTATGGTGTTTGATGGATGCAACTCAGTATTCTTTTTCCTCCAAACACGACAAGTTGTGTTTCTACCAAACAGTTCCAGTTTGGTTTCATCAGACCATAGGACATTCTCCCAAAACTCCTCTGGATCATCCAAATCCTCTAGCAAACTTCAGACGGGCCCGAACATGTACTGCCTTAAGCAGTGGGACACGTCTGGCACTGCAGGATCTGAGTCCATGGTGGCATAGTGTGTTACTTATGGTAGGCCTTGTTACATTGGTCCCAGCTCTCTGCAGTTCATTCACTAGGTCTCCCCGCGTGGTTCTGGGATTTTTGCTCACCGTTCTTGTGATCATTCTGACCCCATGGGGTGGGATTTTGCATGGAGCCCCAGATCGAGGGAGATTATCAGTGGTCTTGTATGTCTTCCATTTTCTAATTATTGCTCCCACTGTTGATTTCTTCACTCTAAGCTGGTTGGCTATTGCAGATTCAGTCTTCCCAGCCTGGTGCAGGGCTACAATTTTGTTTCTGATGTCCTTTGACAGCTCTTTGGTCTTCACCATAGTGGAGTTTGGAGTCAGACTGTTTGAGGGTGTGCACAGGTGTCTTTTTATACTGATATTAAGTTTAAACAGGTGCCATTACTACAGGTAATGAGTGGAGGAAAGAGGAGACTCTTAAAAAAAGAAGTTACAGGTCTGTGAGAGCCAGAAATCTTGATTGTTTGTTTCTGACCCAATACTTATTTTCCACCATAATATGCAAAAAAAATGATAAAAAAACAGACAATGTGATTTTCTGGATTTTTTTTTCTCAGTTTGTCTCCCATAGTTGAGGTCTACCTATGATGTAAATTACAGACGCCTCTCATCTTTTTAAGTGGTGGAACTTGCACTATTGCTGACTGACTAAATACTTTTTTGCCCCACTGTATAAATATATATACTGCTCAAAAAATAAAGGGAACACTTAAACAACAGAATATAACTCCAAGTAAATCAAACTTCTGTGAAATCAAACTGTCCACTTCGGAAGCAACACTGATTGACAATCAATTTCACATGCTCTTGTGCAAATGGAATAGACAACAGATGGAAATTATTGCAATTATCTGACACCCTCAATAAAAGAATTGTTCTGCAGGTGGGAACCGCAGACCACATCTCAGTACCAATGTTTTCTGGCTGATATTTTGGTCACTTTTCAATGATGGTTGTGCTTTCACACTCGTGGTAGCATGAGACGGACTCTACAACCCACACAAGTGGCTCAGGTAGTGCAGCTCATCCAGGATGGCATATCAATATCAATGCGAGCTGTGGCAAGAATGTTTGCTGTGTCTGTTAGTGTAGTGTCCAGAGGCTGGAGATGCTACCAGGAGACAGGCCAGTGCACCAGATGTGAAGGGGGCTGTAGGAGGGCAACAACTTAGCAGCAGGACCGCTACCTCAGTCTTTGTGTAAGGAGGAACAGGAGGAGCACTGCCAGAGCCCTTCAAAATCAAATCCAGCAGGTCACAAATGTGCATGTGTCTGCACAAACCGTTAGAAACCGACTCCATGAGGATAGTCTGAGTGCCCAACTTCCACAAATGGGGATTGTGCTCACAGCCCGACACTGCGCAGGATGCTTGGAATTTTCCACAGAACACCAGGATTGGAAAAATTTGTCACTGGCACCCTGTGCTCTTCACAGATGAAAGCAGGTTCACACTGAGCACATGTGACAGACGTGACAGAGTCTGGAGATGCTGTGGAGAGTGATCTGCTGCCTGCAAAATCCTTCAGCATGACCGGTTTGGCAGTGGGTCAATAATGGTGTGGGGTGGCATTTCTTTGGAGGGCCGCACAGCTCGCCATGTGCTTGCTAGAGGTAGACTTACTGCCATTAGGTACCAAGATGAGATCCTCAGACCCCTTGTGAGACCATATGCTGGTGCTTTTGGCCCTGGGTTCCTCCTAATACAGGACGATGCCAGACCTCATGTGGCTGGAGTGTGTCAGAAGTTCCTGCAAGATGAAGGCATTAAAGCTATGGACTGGCCCGCCTGTTTCCCAGACCTGAATCCGATTGAGCACATCTGGGACATTATGTCTTGCTCCATCCACCAACGTCAAGTTGCACCACAGACTGTCCAGGAGTTGGCGGATGATTTAGTCCAGGTCTGGGAGGAAATCCCTCAGGACTCCATCCGCCGCCTCATCGGGAGCATGCCCAGGCGTTGTACAGTAGGGAGGTCATACAGACATGTGGAGGCCACACACAATACTGAGCATCTTTTCCTTCTCTTGAAGCATTTCCACTGAAGTTGGATCAGCCTGTAATTTGATTTTCCACTTTGATCTTGAGTGTCATTCCAAATCCAGATGTCCATGAGATATTCATTTTGATTTACATTGATAAATGTTATGTTTTATTTTTCTGAACCCATTCCACTATGCAATGAATAAAAATTTGCAACTGGAATATATCATTCAGAGATATCTAGGATGTGGTATTTTAGTGTTCCCTTTATTTTTTTTAGCTGTGTATATAATATAGATTATTAAAATATATATACAGGAAAGATATATATCTTGGTACCGTGTTAGCCAGTAGAGAGAAAAATATTTAGAATTGAGAGTCATCAGTGGTTGATACCTTTTAAGGGCTAACTGTAAAGATGGTAACAAATTGCAAGCTTTCGCGACTACACAGGTCCCTTCATCAGGCATAGACTAAAACAAATTCTGAAGAATCACCACATATTTATGCACAACACAGCACAGAGAGAAAAAAAAGGAGGGGGAAAACCATGGATAAGACAGGTGACATGAAGCAGAATTACCATTGGGGCCATAAACCTTTATGGAGCAGTGTATGCAGTTTGCTCTAAATGCGACTCTCTGAATTTCATTGATCAATCAATCAGTTTACTCAATAAGGCAAAAAAAGGAAAAGTTATGCTACCGAGACCATACTACTCAGATTTGTTTGAGCAGTTGATGAAAGGAACACATCAACACAGTTGAAATTTTATGGAAAATATCAGAAGCATCAACAGTTCTCATGCATTTGCTTCATTTGGTGCCAACGTTGGATTCGGACTGTATTGTTTTAAATTTCACGGCCAGAACTGGAACACTTCACTGAGAAATAGGACAACCACCAAAATTTGCACAACTATACAGTATAGACCAAAAGTTTGGACACACCTTCTCATTTAAAGATTTTTCTGTATTTTCATGACTATGAAAATTGTACATTCACACTGAAGGCATCACAACAATGAATTAAGACATGTGGAATTATATACTTAACAAAAAAGTGTGAAACAACTGAAATTATGTCTTATATTCTAGGTTCTTCAAAGTAGCCACCTTTTGCTTTGATGACTGCTTTGCACACTCTTGGCATTCTCTTGATCAGCTTCAAAAGGTAGTCACCGGGAATGGTTTTCACTTCACAGGTGTGCCCTTTCAGGTTTAATAAGTGGGATTTATTGCCTTACAAATGGTGTTGGGACCATCAGTTGTGTTGTGCAGAAGTCTGGTGGATACACAGCTGATAGTCCTACTGAATAGACTGTTAGAATGTGTATTATGTGGCCAGCATTACTTTAAGAAATGAAGGTCAGTCTAAAAAATTGGGAAAACTTTGAAAGTGTCCCCAAGTGCAGTGGCAAACACCATCAAGGGCTACAAAGAAAATGGCTCACATGAAGACCGCTCCAGGAAAGAAAGACCAAGAGTCACCTCTGCTTCTGAGGATAAGTTTATCCGAGTCAACAGCCTCAGAAATCACTGGTTAACAGCAGCTCAGATTAGTGACCAGGTCAATGCCACACAGAGTTCCAGCACATCTCTACAACAACTGTTAAGAGGAGACTTTGTGCAGCAGGCCTTCATGGTAAAATAGCTGCTAGGAAACCACTGCTAAGGACAGGCAACAAGCAGAAGAGACTTGTTTGGGCTAAAGAACACACGGAGTGGACATTAGACCAGTGGAAATCTGTGCTTTGGTCTGATGAGTCAAAATTTGAGATATTTTGCTCCAACCACCGTGTCTTTGTGCAACACAGAAAAGGTGAAAGGATGGACTCTACATGCCTGGTTCCCAAGCATGGAGGAGGAGGTGTGATGGTGTAGGAGTGCTTTGCTAGTGACACTGTTGGGTATTTATTCAAAATTGAAGGCAAGGCTACCACAGCATCTTGCAGCGGCATGCTATTCCATCCGGTTTCCGTTTAGTTGGACCATCATTTATTTTTCAACAGGACAATGACACCAAACACACCTCCAGGCTGTGTAAGGGCTATTTGACCAAGAAGGAAAGTGATGGGGTGCTACGTCAGATGGCCTGACCTCCACAGTCAACAGACCTGAACCCAATCAAGATGGTTTGGGGTGAGCTGGACCGCAGAGTGAAGGCAAAAGGGCCAACAATTGCTAAGCATCTGTGGGAACTCCTTCAAGATTGTTGGAAGACCATTCCCAGTGACTACCTCTTGAAGCTCATCAAGAGAATGCCAAGAATGTGCAAAGCAGTCATCAAAGAAAAAGGTGGCTACTTTGAAGAACCTAGAATATAAGACATAATTTCAGTTGTTTCACACTTTTTTGTTAAGTATATAATTCCACATGTGTTAATTAACAGTTTTGATGCCTTCAGTGTGAATGTACAATTTTCATAGTCATGAAAATACAGAAAAATCTTTAAATCAGAAGGTGTATCCAAACTTTTGGTCTGTACTGTATGCCTAAGCAACTTTGCAAATTGTTTGCCTACATCTACGGACCACCTACAAATCCGGCTCAACTTTGGACAAATTTTAAAGAACATATAATCGAGGATTACTGCTAACGTCTCAAAATTATGAATCTTATGCCATGCAAGATGTCTAAAATGTCTTACTACTGCATGGGAAAACGTTTTCAAACTTTAATTTGCCACAAGAAGAGAAACTCCTTAAATGAACAACAACTGATTGCATATGACACTATTGTGAGCGGTATAGAAAACCAAGCAGATGCAAGGCCAAAATGTTTCTTTATTGATGTCCAGGAGAGAGCGGGAAAACATACCTCTATGAAGCTTTAATGCATCACGTTAGAAGGTTGGGAAAAGTCGTATTGCCATCGGCTACAACAGGTATTACAGCAAACCTTTTATGAGGAGGTCGCACTATTCTTTCACTCTTTGAAATACCAGTTCCAGTCAACGAAATCTCCATTTCCAGAAAAAAAATACACATTTGAAGGAAGACAGTTAAACAACGCAAATCTTTTGATACTTGACGAGTGCACCATGGCACCCAAATACGCTTTGAGCTTAATTGACAGACTTCTGCGTGAAGTAATGACTACAAATGTTGCTGAAAAAAATGAAATTCCATTCGGAGGTAAAGTGTTTGTCATTGGCGGAGATTTTAGGCAATGTCTTCCAGTAATACCAAATGGAACACAAACAGATGTTATCGAGTCCAGCTTAAAAATGGCTGACCTTTAACAACATGCAATCTTCTGACCCAGAGTACAGCAACTGGCTTCTTAAACTTGGTAACGGTGAACTTAGTAATGAATACAACCTTGGAGAACACATTGTCGAAATACCAGAAGACATGTTGTGCACTAACTGCATCGTAAGTGATGTTTTTGCACAATGCGTTAAAAATTGATGTGAACGAGCAAAGCAGAATTGAGAGGGATTCTTCCTATGCAATTCTCTGTCCCAAGAATGATGACGTGGCTCTGCTAAATTCCCGAGTGATGGATAGAATGCCTGGAAAGTATAAGTTGTACAAAAGTGATGATTCAGTGGATGTAGACAATGAAAATGAAAGAGAGAATTATCCAGTTGAATTTTTAACTAGTCTTACGCCATCAGGAATGCCATCCCACAGACTACAATTCAGAGTTAGAATAATCATAATGTTGCTGCGGAATCTAAATACAAAAATGGTCTATGTAATGGAACTTGCCTTATTGTTACTGGACTCCATTCCCACGTGATTCAAGCAAGACTGATCACTGGATCAACAAAAAGAGATGAAGTGTTCATTCCATGCATTGATTTATGTCCTTCGGACACCGGTCTTCCATTTAGGCTGCAGAGTCGACAGTTTCCTATAAAACCAGCTTTTACCATGACAATAAACAAGTCACAAGGTCAAACTCTACACCGTGTTGGCATATATCTACCTGAGCCCGTTTTTGGTCATGGACAACTCTACGTTGCATTTTCAGTAATTAAAATGAGATACAAGGTCTAGGTGCAAGTTCTCCATACCCCTTTACAAGGAAAGTTGCTTATAGATTGTCAAAAGGTATTCACAAGAAATTTGGTGTACAAAAATATTTTGGGTTGATATTGTTAACAAATATATTATAGTGTCGATGTACTTAAACCAGGGATTCAAGCTTCAGGAGGCTAATTTGCATATTCCAGGTGCCTTCTGGGAGAAGCGAAGTCTCCCTAAGCTAGAAGATCGTTGGGTACAGCCGGGACCAGCTGCTTCGAAAGCATCACCAAACCAGGGATTCAAGCTTCAGGAGGCTAATTTGCATATTCCAGGTGCCTTCTGGGAGAAGCGAAGTCTCCCTAAGCTAGAAGATCGTTGGGTACAGCCGGGACCAGCTGCTTCGAAAGCATCACCAAACCAGGGATTCAAGCTTCAGGAGGCTAATTTGCATATTCCAGGTGCCTTCTGGGAGAAGCGAAGTCTCCCTAAGCTAGAAGATCGTTGGGTACAGCCGGGACCAGCTGCTTCGAAAGCATCACCAAACCAGGGATTCAAGCTTCAGGAGGCTAATTTGCATATTCCAGGTGCCTTCTGGGAGAAGCGAAGTCTCCCTAAGCTAGAAGATCGTTGGGTACAGCCGGGACCAGCTGCTTCGAAAGCATCACCAAACCAGGGATTCAAGCTTCAGGAGGCTAATTTGCATATTCCAGGTGCCTTCTGGGAGAAGCGAAGTCTCCCTAAGCTAGAAGATCGTTGGGTACAGCCGGGACCAGCTGCTTCGAAAGCATCACCAAACCAGGGATTCAAGCTTCAGGAGGCTAATTTGCATATTCCAGGTGCCTTCTGGGAGAAGCGAAGTCTCCCTAAGCTAGAAGATCGTTGGGTACAGCCGGGACCAGCTGCTTCGAAAGCATCACCAAACCAGGGATTCAAGCTTCAGGAGGCTAATTTGCATATTCCAGGTGCCTTCTGGGAGAAGCGAAGTCTCCCTAAGCTAGAAGATCGTTGGGTACAGCCGGGACCAGCTGCTTCGAAAGCATCACCAAACCAGGGATTCAAGCTTCAGGAGGCTAATTTGCATATTCCAGGTGCCTTCTGGGAGAAGCGAAGTCTCCCTAAGCTAGAAGATCGTTGGGTACAGCCGGGACCAGCTGCTTCGAAAGCATCACCAAACCAGGGATTCAAGCTTCAGGAGGCTAATTTGCATATTCCAGGTGCCTTCTGGGAGAAGCGAAGTCTCCCTAAGCTAGAAGATCGTTGGGTACAGCCGGGACCAGCTGCTTCGAAAGCATCACCAAACCAGGGATTCAAGCTTCAGGAGGCTAATTTGCATATTCCAGGTGCCTTCTGGGAGAAGCGAAGTCTCCCTAAGCTAGAAGATCGTTGGGTACAGCCGGGACCAGCTGCTTCGAAAGCATCACCAAACCAGGGATTCAAGCTTCAGGAGGCTAATTTGCATATTCCAGGTGCCTTCTGGGAGAAGCGAAGTCTCCCTAAGCTAGAAGATCGTTGGGTACAGCCGGGACCAGCTGCTTCGAAAGCATCACCAAACCAGGGATTCAAGCTTCAGGAGGCTAATTTGCATATTCCAGGTGCCTTCTGGGAGAAGCGAAGTCTCCCTAAGCTAGAAGATCGTTGGGTACAGCCGGGACCAGCTGCTTCGAAAGCATCACCAAACCAGGGATTCAAGCTTCAGGAGGCTAATTTGCATATTCCAGGTGCCTTCTGGGAGAAGCGAAGTCTCCCTAAGCTAGAAGATCGTTGGGTACAGCCGGGACCAGCTGCTTCGAAAGCATCACCAAACCAGGGATTCAAGCTTCAGGAGGCTAATTTGCATATTCCAGGTGCCTTCTGGGAGAAGCGAAGTCTCCCTAAGCTAGAAGATCGTTGGGTACAGCCGGGACCAGCTGCTTCGAAAGCATCACCAAACCGCGCGCCTTACGGCGCGCGAATTTTTGCCTGTAGGACATTATTGCAAGAGAGCTTGGCTGAGTAGATTACACAAGAAGGAAAACACACAGCAAGTCAGCAGGATCTAGGAGCAACATGGCAGATGTGACAACCTACATGGTGAGCTGCAGCATGTGCTACATGTTCACAGATCGACCAGAAGAAGAATCCAATTTCACCTGTCAGAAGTGTAGACTAGTGGCCCTTTTAGAAGAAAAGGTGCGGGGTCTGGAAGAAAGAATAGCAACTTTGAAACTCATCAAAGAGAATGAAGACTTTCTAGACAGAAGAGAAGCATCTCTACTGGTCACAGAAGGTGCAAAAAGTGTCAGAGAACCTCCAAAAGCAGATGAGTGGAAGCATGTGACCAAAAGAAGCAAGAAGACCATGGAGAAATCACCAACCACACAACTGAAGAACCGATATCAAATCTTTGTAGAGGATGAAGATGGCACACCTAAGAATGAAGCAATACCAGCAAGCAAAAAAGAAAAGGGCACACAGCAACAAGTGACAGCAAAAAGTACAGCCAAGAAGCAACGAAGAGTGGTGGTGGTGGGAGACTCACTACTGAGAGGCACAGAAGCAGCCATCTGCAGACCGGACATAACTGCAAGAGAAGTATGCTGCCTTCCAGGTGCGATGATCAAGGATGTGACCGATAGGATACCAAAGCTCTTCAGCTCCAAGGACGTCCACCCATTTCTTCTGATACATGTTGGCACCAATGACACGGCAAGGAAGGACCTACCGACAATCTGCAAGGACTTTGAAGAGTTGGGGAAGAAAGTAAAGGAACTGGATGCACAGGTAGTTTTTTCTTCTATCCTTCCAGTAGACGGGCATGGCACCAGGAGATGGAACAGGATCCTTGATGCAAACAACTGGCTAAGACGATGGTGCAGACAACAAGGATTTGGATTCCTGGACCACGGTGTGAATTACTGGTATGATGGACTCCTCGCCAGAGACGGACTACACCTCAACAAACCTGGGAAACACACATTCGCCAGAAGACTCGCTACACTCATCAGGAGGGCGTTAAACTAGAAGAAGAGGGGACGGGAAGAAAAACATTAGACTCGAACAAAGACGACCCAGGAAAACATACTCAGAAGGGAAGTAAGAACATTTCTAAAACAATCCACAGTGAGGAGATTGGAACAAAACAAAATCCTCTGAACTGCATGCTCGCAAACGCCAGAAGCCTGACAAACAAGATGGAAGAACTAGAAGCAGAAATATCTACAGGTAACTTTGACATAGTGGGAATAACCGAGACATGGTTAGATGAAAGCTATGACTGGGCAGTTAACTTACAGGGTTACAGTCTGTTTAGAAAGGATCGTAAAAATCGGAGAGGAGGAGGGGTTTGTCTCTATGTAAAGTCTTGTCTAAAGTCCACTTTAAGGGAGGATATTAGCGAAGGGAATGAGGATGTCGAGTCCATATGGGTTGAAATTCATGGAGGGAAAAATGGTAACAAAATTCTCATTGGGGTCTGTTACAAACCCCCAAATATAACAGAAATCATGGAAAGTCTACTTCTAAAGCAGATAGATGAAGCTGCAACCCATAATGAGGTCCTGGTTATGGGGGACTTTAACTACCCGGATATTAACTGGGAAACAGAAACCTGTGAAACCCATAAAGGCAACAGGTTTCTGCTAATAACCAAGAAAAATTATCTTTCACAATTGGTGCAGAATCCAACCAGAGGAGCAGCACTTTTAGACCTAATACTATCTAATAGACCTGACAGAATAACAAATCTGCAGGTGGTTGGGCATTTAGGAAATAGCGACCACAATATTGTGCAGTTTCACCTGTCTTTCACTAGGGGGACTTGTCAGGGAGTCACAAAAACATTGAACTTTAGGAAGGCAAAGTTTGAACAGCTTAGAGATGCCCTTAATCTGGTAGACTGGGACAATATCCTCAGAAATGAGAATACAGATAATAAATGGGAAATGTTTAAGAACATCCTAAATAGGCAGTGTAAGCGGTTTATACCTTGTGGGAATAAAAGGACTAGAAATAGGAAAAACCCAATGTGGCTAAACAAAGAAGTAAGACAGGCAATTAACAGTAAAAAGAAAGCATTTGCACTACTAAAGCAGGATGGCACCATTGAAGCTCTAAAAAACTATAGGGAGAAAAATACTTTATCTAAAAAACTAATTAAAGCTGCCAAAAAGGAAACAGAGAAGCACATTGCTAAGGAGAGTAAAACTAATCCCAAACTGTTCTTCAACTATATCAATAGTAAAAGAATAAAAACTGAAAATGTAGGCCCCTTAAAAAATAGTGAGGAAAGAATGGTTGTAGATGACGAGGAAAAAGCTAACATATTAAACACCTTCTTCTCCACGGTATTCACGGTGGAAAATGAAATGCTAGGTGAAATCCCAAGAAACAATGAAAACCCTATATTAAGGGTCACCAATCTAACCCAAGAAGAGGTGCGAAACCGGCTAAATAAGATTAAAATAGATAAATCTCCGGGTCCGGATGGCATACACCCACGAGTACTAAGAGAACTAAGTAATGTAATTGATAAACCATTATTTCTTATTTTAGTGACTCTATAGCGACAGGGTCTGTTCCGCAGGACTGGCGCATAGCAAATGTGGTGCCAATATTCAAAAAGGGCTCTAAAAGTGAACCTGGAAATTATAGGCCAGTAAGTCTAACCTCTATTGTTGGTAAAATATTTGAAGGGTTTCTGAGGGATGTTATTCTGGATTATCTCAATGAGAATAACTGTTTAACTCCATATCAGCATGGGTTTATGAGAAATCGCTCCTGTCAAACCAATCTAATCAGTTTTTATGAAGAGGTAAGCTATAGGCTGGACCACGGTGAGTCATTGGACGTGGTATATCTCGATTTTTCCAAAGCGTTTGATACCGTGCCGCACAAGAGGTTGGTACACAAAATGAGAATGCTTGGTCTGGGGGAAAATGTGTGTAAATGGGTTAGTAACTGGCTTAGTGATAGAAAGCAGAGGGTGGTTATAAATGGTATAGTCTCTAACTGGGTCGCTGTGACCAGTGGGGTACCGCAGGGGTCAGTATTGGGACCTGTTCTCTTCAACATATTCATTAATGATCTGGTAGAAGGTTTACACAGTAAAATATCGATATTTGCAGATGATACAAAACTATGTAAAGCAGTTAATACAAGAGAAGATAGTATTCTGCTACAGATGGATCTGGATAAGTTGGAAACTTGGGCTGAAAGGTGGCAGATGAGGTTTAACAATGATAAATGTAAGGTTATACACATGGGAAGAGGAAATCAATATCACCATTACACACTGAACGGGAAACCACTGGGTAAATCTGACAGGGAGAAGGACTTGGGGATCCTAGTTAATGATAAACTTACCTGGAGCAGCCAGTGCCAGGCAGCAGCTGCCAAGGCAAACAGGATCATGGGGTGCATTAAAAGAGGTCTGGATACACATGATGAGAGCATTATACTGCCTCTGTACAAATCCCTAGTTAGACCGCACATGGAGTACTGTGTCCAGTTTTGGGCACCGGTGCTCAGGAAGGATATAATGGAACTAGAGAGAGTACAAAGGAGGGCAACAAAATTAATAAAGGGGATGGGAGAACTACAATACCCAGATAGATTAGCGAAATTAGGATTATTTAGTCTAGAAAAAAGACGACTGAGGGGCGATCTAATAACCATGTATAAGTATATAAGGGGACAATACAAATATCTCGCTGAGGATCTGTTTATACCAAGGAAGGTGACGGGCACAAGGGGGCATTCTTTGCGTCTGGAGGAGAGAAGGTTTTTCCACCAACATAGAAGAGGATTCTTTACTGTTAGGGCAGTGAGAATCTGGAATTGCTTGCCTGAGGAGGTGGTGATGGCGAACTCAGTCGAGGGGTTCAAGAGAGGCCTGGATGTCTTCCTGGAGCAGAACAATATTGTATCATACAATTATTAGGTTCTGTAGAAGGACGTAGATCTGGGTATTTATTATAATGGAATATAGGCTGAACTGGATGGACAAATGTCTTTTTTCGGCCTTACTAACTATGTTACTATGTTACTATGTTACTATGTTACTTCTTTCGTCCGATGATTTATTTAAAGACAGCTAGATATTCATGTAATGGTTTATATATTTTGATGATCTGTTTAATAATTTTGTTCAGCTGTATTAAGTTCTATGAGCAATAAAATTTAATGATAATGTATATATTTTACCCGGAAAATCCTGTGTATTCATTGCATTATTCTTAAATCTTCATAAATAAGCATATTCTAGAATACCCGATGCGTTAGAATTGGGCCACCATCTAGTATTTATATACAGTACAGACCAAAAGTTTGGACTCACCTTCTCATTTAAAGTTTTTTCTGTATTTTCATGACTATGAAAATTGTACATTCACACTGAAGGCATCAAAACAATGAATTAAGACATGTGGAATTATATACTTAACAAAAAAGTGTGCAACAACTGAAATTATGTCTTATATTCTAGGTTCTTCAAAGTAGTGACCTTTTGCTTTGATGACTGCTTTGCACACTCTTGGCATTCTCTTGATGAGCTTCAAGAGGTAGTCACCGAGAATGGTCTTCCAACAATCTTGAAGGAGTTCCCAGAGATGCTTAGCAATTGTGGGGCCCTTCTGCCTTCACTCTGCGGTCCAGCTCACCCCAAACCATCTCAATTGGGTTCAGGTCTGGTGACTGTGGACGCCAGGTTATCTGGCGTAGCACCCCATCACTCTCCTTCTTGGTCCAATAGCCCTTACACAGCCTGGAAGTGTGTTTGGGGTCATTGTCCTGTTGAAAAATAAATGATGGTCCAACTAAACGCAAACCGGATGGAATAGCATGCCGCTGCAAGATGCTGTGGTAGCCATGCTGGTTCAGTATGCCTTAAATTTTGATTAAATCCCCAACAGTGTCACCAGCAAAGCACCCCCACACCATCACACCTCCTCCTCCATGCTTCACGGTGGGACCTAGGCATGTAGAGTCCATCCATTTACCTTTTCGGCATTGCACAAAGACAAGGTGGTTGGAACCAAAGATCTCAAATTTGGACTCATCAGACCAAAGCACAGATTTCCACTGGTCTAATGTCCATTCCTTGTGTTCTTTCGCTCAAACAAGTCTCTTCTGCTTGTTGCTTGTTCTAAGCAGAGGTTTCTTAGCAGCTATATTAACATGAAGGCCTGCTGCACAAAGTCTCCTCTTAGTTGTTGTAGAGATGTGTCTGCTGCAAGAACTCTGTGTGGCAATGACCTGGTCTCTAATCTGAGCTGCTGTTAACCTGTGATTTCTGAGGCTGGTGACTCACATGGGGCAGTCCTCATGTTAGCTAGTTTCTTTGTAGCGTTGATAGTTTTTGCAACTGCACTTGAGAACACTTTCAAAGTTTTCCCAATTTTTCGGACTGACTGAACTTAATTTCTTAAAGTAATGATGGTCACTCGTTTTTCTTTACTTAGCTGCTTTTTTCTTGCAATAATACAAATTCTAACAGTCTATTCAGTAGGAATATCATCTGTGTATAAACCAGACTTCTTTACAACACAACTGATGGTCCCAACACCATTTATAAGGCAATAAATCCCACTTATTAAACCTGACAGGGCACACCTGTGAATTGAAAATCATTTCCAGTGTCTACCTCTTGAAGCCCATCAAGAGAATGCCAAGATTCATCAAAGCAAAAGGTGGCTACTTTGAAGGACCTAGAATGTAAGACATATCCTCAGTTGCTTCACACTTTTTTTGTTAAATATATACCACATGTGTTAATTCATAGTTTTGATGCCTTTGGTGTGAATGTACAATTTTCATAGTCATGAAAATACAGAAAAATCTTTAAATGAGAAGGTGTGTCCAAACTTATATATATATATATATATATATATATATATATATATATATATATATATATATATATATATAAACAGTTAGGTCCATATATATTTGGACAGAGACAACATTTTTCTAATTTTGGTTCTAGACATTACCACAATGAATTTTAAACAAAACAATTCAGATGCAGTTGAAGTTCAGACTTTCAGCTTTCATTTGAGGGTATCCACATTAAAATTGGATGAAGGGTTTAGGAGTTTCAGCTCCTTAACATGTGCCACCCTGTTTTTAAAGAGACCAAAAGAAATTGGACAATTGACTCCAAGGCTATTTCATGGACAGGTGTGGGCAATCCCTTCGTTATGTCATTCTCAATTAAGAAGATAAAAGGCCTGGAGTTGATTTGAGGTGTGGTGCTTGCATTTGGAAGGTTTTGCTGTGAAGTAAACATGCGGTCAAAGGAGCTCTCCGTGCAGGTGAAACAAGCCATCCTTAAGCTGCGAAAACAGAAAAAACCCATCCAAGAAATTGCTACAATATTAGGAGTGGCAAAATCTACACTTTGGTACATCCTGAGAAAGAAAGAAAGCACTGGTGAACTCATCAATGCAGAAAGACCTAGGCACCCACGGAAGACAACAATGGTGGGTGATCACAGAATAATCTCCATGGTGAAGAGTAACACCTTCACAACAGTCAACCAAGTGAACAACACTCTCCAGGAGGTAGGCGTATCAATATCCAAATCTACCATAAAGGGAAGACTGCATGAAAGTAAATACAGAGGGTTCACTGCACGGTGCAAGCCACTCATAAGCATCAAGAATAAAAAGGCTAGACTAGACTTTGCTAAAAAACATCTAAAAAAGCCAACACAGTTTTGGAAGAACATTCTTTGGACAGATGAAACCAAGGTCAACCTCTACGAGAATGATGGGAAGAGAAAAGTATGGCAAAGGTGTGGTACAGCTCATGATCCAAAGCATACCACATCATCTGTAAAACAATGTGGAGGCAGTGTGATGGCTTGGGCATGCATGGCTGCCAGTGGCACTGGGTCACTAGTGTTTATTGATGATGTGACACAGGACAGAAGCAGTTGAATGAATTCTGAGGTATTCAGAGACATACTGTGTGCTCAGATCCAGCCAAATGCAGCAAAACTGATTGGTCGTCGTTTCATACTACAGATGGACAATGACCCAAAACATAAAGCCACAGCAACCAGGAGTTTATTAAAGCAAAGAAGTCGAATATTCTAGAATGGCCAAGTCAGTCACCTGTTCTCAACCCAATTGAGCATGCATTTCACTTGTTAAAGACTAAACTTCAGACAGAAAGGCTCACAAACAGCAACTGAAAACCACTGAAGTGAAGGCCTGGCAGAGCATCAAAAAGGAGGAAAGACAGCATATGGTGATGTCTATGAGTTCAAGACTTCAGGCAGTCATTGCCAACAAAGGGTTTTCAACCAAGTACTAAAAATGAACATTGTATTTAAAATTATTTAATCTGTCCAATTACTTTTGGTCCCTTTAAAAACAGGGTTGCACACGTTAAGCAGCTGAAACTCCTAAACCCTTCATCCAATTTTAATGTGGATACCCTCAAATGAAAGCTGAAAGTCTGAACTTCAACTGCATCTGAATTATTTTGTTTCAAATTCATTGTGGTAATGTCTATAACCGAAATTAGAAAAATGCTGCCTCTGTCCAAATATATATGGACCTAACTGTATACATATATATACACACACATATATATATATATATATATATATATATATACTTTGTACAAAAATAAAAAAAAGAGCATGAACCGCACCTCCAAAAATCATAAGTTGATCTAAAGCCGCTAGGCAAAAATTTATATACTGAACATGAGGTTTTCAGTTTAACATTCTGATCAGACTGTATGAAGCCCACTGCCACGTCACGGCAAACCTCGTAGTGGGTCCTACTGCCCTAACGGAGCGGAGCCATTGTCTCCATGGCACCCATGCTGCAAGACTGAGCTCCCATGACTCCAGACCGCGCCACCCCACCAGCAGAAAGCCACGGCAACAATGGCCGCCACACAGCACCAGCACCAAAATGAAAGGAGCACTGAAACTCACCTTCCTCCAGTTCTTCAGTGAGAGCCAAAATGGTCTAGACCCCTTACTTTGCAGTCTCCTGCTAATTAAAATCACCTGTGCCAAATGGGAGGAGTGTTGGTCCAGGAAAAACACTAGAACATGCTTTGTACAAAAAGAAAAAAAAGAGCATGAACTGCTAGTGTTGAGCGATTCCTTCCGATACCCAGAAGCATTAATATCGGATTGTATCGGTCGATATCCAAAAAATATCGGATATCGTCGATACCGATACCCGATACCAATGCAAGTCAATGGGACACAAATATCAGAACGTAAATAAGCCCTTTCTGTCCTTCTATATGCTGTTCCAGACAGGGAAGAGTGTGGGCGGTGCGTGGGCGAACACTGAGTGTCTGTGTATGTGGGCAGGGTCTGTGTGGGCCTGCCAGGGATCTGTACGTGCCTACCGGGGCTCTGTGTGGGCCTAGCGGGGCTCTATGCGGCGTGCCGGGGATCTATGTGGGCTGCCCAGGCTCTATGCGGTGTGTCGGGGCTGTATGTGGGCTGCCCAGGCTGTATGTGGGCTGGCCGGGCTCTATGCGGCTTGCGGGGTCTATGCAGCGTGCTGAGGATCTATGCAGACTGCCCAGGTTCTATGCGGTGTGCCGGGGCTGTATGTGGGCTGCCCGGGCTCTATGCAGCGTGCGGGGTCTATGCGAGCTGCCCGGGCTCTATGCCGTGTGCCGGGGCTGTATATGGGCTGCTCGGGCTCTATGCGGCGTGCGGGGTCTATGTGTCATGCCGTGGCTCTGTGCGTGTGCAGGCATTGTCCGATAGGAATACAAGTCCCATCGGATGATGCCTGCTACACTGACAGTGATTGACACATTAGCCAATGATGGGACAGTAGTAGTCACATCATCCGGCTAATGTGTTGAATGCAAAAAAAAAAAAAAAATGCTCCATACATACTCCATACATACTCCATACAGTACAAACATATAGACATACAGTACATTAAACATAGAGTTCATACTCACCATTACTTGTCACTTTGTTTCCCAAAGCCAGTGTAAACCTGTAAAAAAGATTAAAATAACAAGCAACCAATATACTCCCTGTCCGCAGAAATCCACGAGTGTCCCACGACGATTTCCTGTGGAGAACAGCAGCAACAGCTGATGCGACCGCTCTCCAGGGGCCCCAGAAACACAATGATGGGAGGAATTTATTCCTCCACCGCTGTAAAAAAATAGTCCCTAGTCTGACTTATGGCATTACTTTAGTAACCTCAGTGATGCACTGCAGGAGCCATTGTCTCCTGTCAGTGTGTCACTGAGGGTCCTATAAAGCAGTGATATCACTCGATGTCACTGTTCTATATGGGAGATCGTCATGGGACACTCGTTATTAAATGAACTACGGCGGACAGGTAGTAAACGGTTTATTATTTTACTTTTTTGCAGGCGCTGAAGTTTGGTAAGTATGGTTAAATGACAAATATTAAAATACTTTTTTCCTAACGTGTGCGTGTTTTATTAACCCTTTCTTACTATTGGATTGACGCCTCTCCGTTATTAACCCGGCTTAATGTCACCTTACAATAGCAAGGTGACATTAACCCCTTATTACCCCATATCCCACCGCTACACGGGAGTGGGAAGAGAGGGACTAAGTGCATCTTACAGATGCGCCATTTCTGGGGCGGCTGCGGACTGGTATTTGTAGCCGGGGGGGGGGCAATATCCATTGCCCATCTCTAGGCTATGAATATCAGCCCACAGCTGTCTGCGTAGCCTTTTGGGCTATAAAATATAGGGGACCCCATGTCATTTTTTGGGGGTTCCCCTATTTTAATAGCCAGTAAAGGCTACGCAGAGAGCTGCGGGCTGATATTCATAGGAGGCTACAAATATTGGCCCCCGGCCATCGGCTTTCCCCCTATGGTGCAGAAAATTGCACAGGAGCCCACGCAGTTTTTTTCTCATTTTTTTTTTCTAAATTAACTGCTCTTTAAGGCCTCTTTCACACTTGCGTCGGTATGGGTCCATCGCTATGCGTCGGGCCGACGTACCAACGCACGTTGTGAAATTTGTGCACGACGTGGGCAGCGGATGCAGTTTTTCAATGCATCCGCTGCCCATTCTGAAGTCCGGGTAGGAGGAGGCGGAGTTTCATCTGCGCATGCGCCGTAGAAAATGGCGGATGCAAAGGCCAAAAAAGTTCACTTGAACGTTTCTTCGTGCCGACGGTCCGCCAAAACATGACGGATCCATTGCACGATCCGTCGTGATCCGTTGCTAATACAAGTCTATGTGTAAAAAACGCATCCTGCGAGCACATTTGTAGGATCCATTTTTTCCGCCAGATCCATTTTTTCTCATAGAGTTGTATTAGCGCCAGATTGCACCTGATGGCCACACGTTTCATCCGTTTTTTGCCGGATCCGTCAAAAAAGTTGTTTCCGCCGGACGGAAAACACATACAGAGGAATGTTTTTTCTGTCCGGCGAAAAAACGCACAGCGACGGATCCAGCAAAAAACGGATGAAACTGAGATGTGAAATGATGAATCCGGCCTCCAAATCCATTTTTTCATGCCTCTTTCCATTCAAATCATGCACATTTTCCATTTATTTATTTATTTCCAAAAACTGCATCAAAACTGCACCAGAAACCTGCACCAAAAACCTACACCAAAAACTGCATCAAAAACAGCACCAAAAACTGCATCAAAACCAGTACCAAAAACCTTCATCAAAAACTGCATCAAAAACAGCACCAAAAACCTGCATCAAAAGCTGCACCAAAAACCTGCATCAAAAACTGCATCAAAAACTGCACCAAAAACTGCATGAAAAACAGCACCAAAAACCTGCATCAAAAACTGCACCAAAAATGCATCAAAACCTGCTTAAAAAAACTGATTTTTTTAATGCAGTTTTTGGTGTAGTTTTATGGTGCAGGTTTTTGGTGCAGTTTTGATGCAGTTTTTGGAAATAAATAAATAAACGGAAAATGTGCATGATTTGAATGGAAACATGCATGAAGAAACAGATTCAGAGGCCGGATTCATCATTTCACATCTCAGTTTCATCCGTTTTTTGCTGGATCCGTCGCTGTGCGTTTTTTCGCAGGACAGAAAAACAGTTTTTTGATGCATCCGGCAAAAAACGGATTAAACGTGTGGCCATCAGGTGCAATCTGGCGCTAATACAACTCTATGAGAAAAAACGGATCCAGCGGAAAAAAACGGATTCTGCAAATGTGCTCGCAGGATGCGTTTTTTACTCATAGACTTGTATTAGTGATGGATCACGACAGATGGCCACACGTCGCGTCCGTCGTGCAATGGATCCGTCGTGTTCAGGCGGACCGTCGGCACGAAAAAACGTTCAAGTGAACTTTTTTTTGGCCATCGCGTCCACCATTTTCTACCGCGCATGCATGGCTGAAACTCCGCCCCCTCCTACCCAGACTTCAGAATGGGCAGCGGATGCGTTGAAAAACTGCATCTGCTGCCCACGTCGCGCACAAATTTCACAACGTGTGTCGGTACGTCTGCCCGACGCATAGCGACGGACCTGTACCGACGCAAGTATGAAAGAGACCTTAAAGAGCGGTTAATTTTTAAAAAAATGGAAAAACATTGTGGGCTTCCGCGCAATTTTCTGCACCAGATGGGGAAAGCTGACGGCCGGGCGCCAATATTTGTAGCCTGCTATGAATATCTGCCCACAGCTGTCTGCGTAGCCTTTACTGGCTATTAAAATAGGGGGAACCCTATATGTATGTATGTAGTATGTATGTATGTAGTATGTATGTATGTACAGTCATGGCCAAAAGTATTGACACCCCTGCAATTCTGTCAGATAATACTCATTTTCTTCCTGAAAATGATTGCAAACACAAATTGTTTGGTATTATTATCTTCATTTAATTAGTCTTAAATGAAAAAACACAAAAAGAATTGTCCTAAAGCCAAATTGGATATAATTCCACATCAAACATAGAAAAGGGGGTGGACAAAAGTATTGGCAATGTTCGAAAAATCATGTGATGCTTCTCTAATTTGTATAATTAACAGCACCTGTAACTTACCTGTGGCACCTAACAGTGTTGGCAATAACTAAATCACACTTGCAGCCAGTTGACATGGATTAAAGTTGACTCAACATCTGTCCTGTGTCCTTGTGTGTACCACATTGAGCATGGAGAAAAGAAAGAAGACCAAAGAAAAGTCTGAGGACTTGAGAAACCAAATTGTGAGGAAGCATGAGCAATCTCAAGGCTACAAGTCCATCTCCAAAGACCTGAATGTTCCTGTGTCTACTGTGCGCCTTGTCATCAAAAAGTTTAAAGCCCATGGCACTGTGGCTAACCTCCCTGGATGTGGACAGAAAAGAAAAATTGACAAGAGATTTCAATGCAAGATTGTGCAGATGTTGGATAAAGAACCCCGACTAACATCCAAACAAGTTCAACCTGCCCTGCAGTCCGAGGGTACAACAGTGTCAACCCGTACTATCCGTCAGCATCTGAATGAAAAGGGACTGTATGGTAGGAGACCCAGGAAGACCCCACTTCTTACCCCGAGACATAAAAAAGCCAGGCTGGAGTTTGCCAAAACTTACCTGAAAAAGCCTATAATGTTTTGGAAGAATGTTCTCTGGTCAGATGAGACAAAAGTAGAGCTTTTTGGGCAAAGGCATTAACATAGAGTTTACAGGAGAAAAAAAGAGGCATTCAAAGAAAAGAACACGGTCCCTACAGTCAAACATGGCGAAGGTTCCCTAATGTTTTGGGGTTGCTTTGCTGCCTCTGGCACTGGACTGCTTGACCGTGTGCATGGCATTATGAAGTCTGAAGACTACCAACAAATTTTGCAGCATAATGTAGGGCCCAGTGTGAGAAAGCTGGGTCTCCCTCAGAGGTCATGGGTCTTCCAGCAGGACAATGACCCAAAACACACTTCAAAAAGCACTAGAAAATGGTTTGAGAGAAAGCACTGGAGACTTCTAAGGTGGCCACAAATGAATCCAGACCTGAATCCCATAGAATACCTGTGGAGAGATCTAAAAATGGCAGTTTTGAGAAGGCACCCTTCAAATATCAGGGACCTAGAGCAGTTTGCCAAAGAAGAATGGTCTAAAATTCCAGCAGAGCATTGTAAGAAACTCATTGATGGTTACTGGAAGCGGTTGGTCGCACTTATTTTGGCTAAAGGTTGTGCAACCAAGTATTAGGCTGAGGGTGCCAATACTTTTGTCTGGCCCATTTTTGGAGTTTTGTGTGAAATGATCAATGTTTTGCTTTTTGCTTCATTCTCTTTTGTGTTTTTTCATTTAAGACAAATAAAATGAAGATAATAATACCAAATAATTTGTGTTTGCAATCATTTTCAGGAAGAAAATGAGTATTATCTGACAGAATTGCAGGGGGGTGAATACTTTTGGCCATGACTGTATTATGTATGTAGTATGTATGTTGTATGTATGTAGCATGTATGTAGTATGTAAGTATGTATGTATGTAGTATGTATGTAGTATGTACAGAATGTAGTATGTATGTATGTAGTAAGTATGTATGCAGTTTGTATGTATGTATGTATGTAGTATGTATGTATGTATGTAGTATGTACAGTATGTAGTATGTATGTATGTAGTATGTATTGTGATGCAGTGACCCCTGTGACAGCTAGGGGGCGCTGTGAGTGCTCCTTGGGATGTGCATGGAGGCATATCTATTGTGATAATCGTGGTGAAACAGTGACTGACTGTGTTGTGAATGGCCGATTTGTGTCGCAGAGGGAGTCTGCGTGGTAAGTCTGATGCAATGTTGTTGTTCTGGGACCTGTAGTCCCTCGAGAGTGTGTATATGTATGGTGTAGTTGTAAGGGAGACTTACTAAGCTAGTTGTGTGAGATGGGCGGGACAAACTAGCCACACATCCACACTCCCAGCCAGGGGAGTGGTTAAGGGTATATAATGTGACAAGGGTGTGGGTCACATGTTCCTGTGTGGTTCCAGTGGAAGGTCCTGGAGAGCCTGTGTGTTGGGAGGTCCTGGGAGTAGGATCGTATCCCTGAATAGCACACTGAACAAGCCTGTGTTGGATTTCCTGGGAGTAGGAATCCTGAAGAGCACATGGTGGGGCTTTGGACCTGATGGCCTTGGGTGTTGGACAGAGGTCCTGAATAGCACCTGGACAGGTCACATGCTGGTGTGTTGGATTTCCGGGGAGTAGGAGTCCTGAAGAGCACATGGTGGGGCTTTGGACTTGCTGGTGGCCTGGGGTGTTGAACTGACATCCTGAATAGCACCGGGACAGGACATATGCCTGGGGTATTGGACTGACGTCCTGAATAGCACCTGGACAGGTTATTTGCCTTGGGTGTTGGACGAGGTCCTGAATAGTACCTGGTCAGGTCATATTCCTGGGGTGTTGGACGAGTTCCTGAATAGCACCTGGACAGGTCACATGAGCGGTTCATGTGAGGAGGAGTTGCCAGTGTGTTGGATTTCCTGGGAGTAGGAATCCTGAATAGCACACTGGGCAACCTGTGTTGGAAGACCTGGGAGGAGGCTTCCTGAAGAGCACATGCTGGGGTGTTGGGAGGTTCTGGGAGTAGGACCGGATCCCTGAATAGCGCACAGTGACTGTGGTTCTGGATGGTCTATGTTGGGGAAGCTACCGTCCTTCGGTGGGTCTGGACTGACTAAGATATGCCACCCAGGTAAGTTGGTGTTCCCTGTGAGGCAGCTTTCCCGGAGGAGTGGACTGACAAGGAGTCAGCAGGTGGAGCAGGGGCTCCCCTCAGGTACCTATACAGACTGTTGGTGCTTGTAATGTTCCATGAACTGTGGTCTACCACGGTGACTGAATGGAGTGAGGTTCGGCGTGTTTAGAGACCGAGACCCAGTGTCATACGCGCTGTATGTGACTTGGGACATTGGTGAACTGTACAGCATACAGACACCCATGGTAACTGGGCGAAGTAAGAGGTCCAGTATGTTTAGTGTCCATGAAACAGCCGCAAATGAAGTGTTTAAGACAAAGCTGCAAGTTAATATCACCAGTTGGTGCCTACTGTGTTTGATGAAATGTATAATGTGAACTGTGCACAACCCAGTTTATAACACTTTAATAAACCGTATAGACTGTGTTTAACCCCTTTCTGCCATTAGACGTACTATTGCGTCCATGTGGGGTGGGCTTTACTTCCCAAGGACGCAATAGTACGTCATATGCGATCGGCAGCGCTCACGGGGGGAGCGCCGCCGATCGCGGCCGGGTGTCAGCTGTTTATCGCAGCTGACATCCGGCACTATGTGCCAGGAGCGGTCACGGACCGCCCACGGCACATTAACCCCCGGCACACCGCGATCAAAGATGATCGCGATGTGCCGGCGGTACAGGGAAGCACCGCGCAGGGAGGGGGCTCCCTGCGGGCTTCCCTGAGCCCCCCGCAGCAACGCGATGTGATCGCGTTGCTGCGAGGGTCTCACCTCCCTCCCTGCTCCCTCCAGCCCCGGATCCAAGATGGCCGCGGATCCGGGTCCTGCAGGGAGGGAGGTGGCTTCACAGAGCCTGCTCAGAGCAGGCACTGTGAAGCAGCCTGCACTCCTATCAGATCAGTGATCTGACAGAGTGCTGTGCAAACTGTCAGATCACTGATCTGTGATGTCCCCCCCTGGGACAAAGTAAAAAAGTAAAAAAAAAAAATTTCAAATGTGTAAAAAAAAATAAAAAAAAATATTCCAAAATAATGAAAAAAAAAATAAAAATATTATTCCCATAAATACATTTCTTTATCTAAATAAAAAAAAAAAAACAATAAAAGTACACATATTTAGTATCGCCGCGTCCGTAACGGCCCGACCTATAAAACTGGCCCACTAGTTAACCCCTTCAGTAAACACCGTAAGAAAAAAAAAAAAAAAACGAGGCAAAAAACAACGCTTTATTATCATACCGCCGAACAAAAAGTGGAATAACACGCGATCAAAAAGACAGATATAACTAACCATGGTACCGCTGAAAACGTCATCTTGTCCCGCAAAAAACGAGCCACCATACAGCATCATCAGCAAAAAAATAAAAAAGTTATAGTCCTGAGAATAAAGCGATGCAAAAATAATTATTTTTTCTATAAAATAGTTTTTATCGTATAAAAGCGCCAAAACATAAAAAAATGATATAAATGAGGTGTCGCTGTAATCGTACTGACCCGAAGAATAAAACTGCTTCATCAATTTTACCAAACGCGGAACGGTATAAACGCCTCCCCCAAAAGAAATTCATGAATAGCTGGTTTTTGGTCATTCTGCCTCACAAAAATCGGAATAAAAAGCGATCAAAAAATGTCACGTGCCCGAAAATGTTACCAATAAAAACATCAACTCGTCCCGCAAAAACCAAGACCTCACATGACTCTGTGGACCAGAATATAGAAAAATTATAGCTCTCAAAATGTGGTAACGCAAAAAATATTTTTTGCAATAAAAAGCGTCTTTCAGTGTGTGACGGCTGCCAATCATAAAAATCCGCTAAAAAACTCGCTATAAAAGTAAATCAAACCCCCCTTCATCACCCCCTTAGTTAGGGAAAAATTAAAAAAATGTATTTATTTCCATTTTCCCATTAGGACTAGGGTTAGAGTTAGGGCTAGGGTTAGGGCTAGGGTTAGGGCTAGGGTTAGGGCTAGGGTTAGGGCTAGGGTTAGGGCTAGGGCTAGGGTTAGGGTTAGGGCTAGGGTTAGGGCTAGGGTTAGGGCTAGGGTTAGGGCTAGGGTTAGGGCTAGGGTTAGGATTAGGGTTAGGGCTAGGGTTAGGGCTAGGGCTACAGTTTGGGTTGGGGCTAAAGTTACAGTTAGGGTTTAGATTACATTTACGGTTGGGAATAGGGTTGGGATTAGGGTTAGGGGTGTGTCAGGGTTAGAGGTGTGGTTAGGGTTACTGTTGGGATTAGGGTTAGGGATGTGTTTGGATTAGGGTTTCAGTTATAATTGGGGGGTTTCCACTGTTTAGGCACATCAGGGGCTCTCCAAACGCGACATGGCGTCCGATCTCAATTCCAGCCAATTCTGCGTTGAAAAAGTAAAACAGTGCTTCTTCCCTTCCGAGCTCTCCCGTGTGCCCAAACAGGGGTTTACCCCAACATATGGGGTATCAGCGTACTCAGGACAAATAGGACAACAACTTTTGGGGTCCAATTTCTCCTGCTACCCTTGGGAAAATACAAAACTCGGGGCTAAAACATATTTTTTGTGGGAAAAAAAAAGATTTTTTATTTTCACGGCTCTGCGTTATAAACTGTAGTGAAACACTTGGGGGTTCAAAGTTCTCACAACACATCTAGATTAGTTCCCTGGGGGGTCTAGTTTCCAATATGGGGTCACTTGTGGGGGGTTTCTACTGTTTAGGTACATTAGGGGTTCTGCAAACGCAATGTGACGTCTGCAGACCATTCCATCTAAGTCTGCATTCCAAATGGCGCTCCTTCCCTTCCGAGCTCTGCCATGCGCTCAAACGTTGGTTTCCCCCAACATACGGGGTATCAGCGTACTCAGGACAAATTGGACAACAACTTTTGGGGTCGAATTTCTCCTCTTACCCTCGGGAAAATACAAAACTGGGGGCTAAAATATAATTTTGGGGGGAAAGATTTTTTTTTTTAATTTTCACGGCTCTGCGTTACAAACTGTAGTGAAACACTTGGGGGTTCAAAGCTATCACAACACATCTAGATGAGTTCCCTGGGGGGTCTAGTTTCCAAAATGGTGTCACTTGTGGGAGGTTTCTACTGTTTAGGTACATTAGGGGCTCTGCAAATGCAATGTGACACCTGCAGACCATTCCATCTAAGTCCTCATTCCAAATGGAGCTCCTTCCCTTCCGAGCCCTCCCATGCGCCCAAACAGTGGTTCCCCCCACATATGGGGTATCAGCGCACTCAGGACAAATTGGACAACAAATTGTGGGGTCGAATTTCTCCTTTTACCCTCGGGAAAATACAAAACTGGGGGCTAAAAAATAATTTTTGTGGGAAAAAATTTTTGTTTTATTTTTACGGCTCTCCATTATAAACTTCTGTGAAGCCCTTGGTGGGTCAAAGCGCTCAGCACACATCTAGATAAGTTCCTAAGGGGGTCTACTTTCCAAAATGGTGTCACTTGTGGGGGGTTTCTACTGTTTAGGTACATTAGGGGCTCTGCAAACGCAATGTGACACCTGCAGACCATTCCATCTAAGTCTGCATTCAAATGGCACTCCTTCCCTTCTGAGCCCTCCCATGTGCCCAAACAGTGGTTCCCCCCACATATGGTGTATCATCGCACTCAGGACAAATTGGGCAACAAATTTTGGGGTCCAATTTCTCCTGTTACCCTCAGGAAAATACAAAACTGGGGGCTAAAAAAATAATTTTTGTGGGAAAAAAATTTTGTTTTATTTTTACGGCTCTGCATTATAAACTTCTGTGAAGCACTTGGTGGGTCAAAGTGCTCACCACACCTCTAGATAAGTTTCTTAGGGGGTCTACTTTCCAAAATGGTGTCATTTGTGGGGGGTTTCAATGTTTAGGCACATCAGTGGCTCTCCAAACGCAACATGGCGTCCCATCTCAATTCCTGTCAATTTTGCTTTGAAAAGTCAAACGGCGCTCCTTCCCTTCCGAGCTCTCCCATCCACCCAAACAGTGGTTTACCCCCACATATGGGGTATCCGCGTACTCAGGACAAATTGTACAACAACTTTTGGGGTCCAATTTCTTCTCTTACCCTTGGGAAAATAAAAAATTGGGGGCAAAAAGATAATTTTTGTGAAAAAATATGATTTTTTATTTTTACGGTTCTACATTATAAACTTCTGTGAAGCACTTGGTGGGTCAAAGTGCTCACCACACCTCTAGATAAGTTCCTTAGGGGGTCTACTTTCCAAAATGGTGTCACTTGTGGGGGGTTTCAATGTTTAGGCACATCAGTGGCTCTTCAAACGCAACATGACGTCCCATCTCAATTCCTGTAAATTTTGCATTGAAAAGTCAAACGGCGCTCCTTCCCTTCCGAGCTCTCCCATCCGCCCAAACAGTGGTTTACCCCCACATATGGGCTATCAGCGTACTCAGGACAAATTGTACAACAACTTTTGGGGTCCAATTTCTTCTCTTACCCTTGGGAAAATAAAAAATTGGGGGCGAAAAGATAATTTTTGTGAAAAAATATGATTTTTTATTTTTACGGTTCTACATTAAAAACTTCTGTGAAGCACTTGTTGGGTCAAAGTGCTCACCACACCTCTAGATAAGTTCCTTAGGGGGTCTACTTTCCAAAATGGTGTCACTTGTGGGGGGTTTCAATGTTTAGCCACATCAGGGGCTCTCCAAACGAAACATGGCGTCCCATCTCAATTCCAGTCAATTTTGCATTGAAAAGTCAAATGGCACTCCTTCGCTTCCGAGCTCTGCCATGCGCCCAAACAGTGGTTTACCCCCACATGTGGGGTATTGGCATACTCAGGACAAATTGTACAACAATGTTTGGGGTCCATTTTCTCCTGTGACCCTTGGTAAAATAAAACAAATTGGAGCTGAATTAAATTTTTTGTGAAAAAAAGTTAAATGTTCATTTTTATTTAAACATTCAAAAAATTCCTGTGAAGCACCAGAAGGGTTAATAAACTTCTTGAATATGGTTTTGAGCACCTTGAGGGGTGTAGTTTTTAGAATGGTGTCACACTTGGGTATTTTCTATCATATAGACCCCTCAAAATGACTTCAAATGAGATGTGGTCCCTAAAATAAAATGGTGTTGTAGAAATGAGAAATTGCTGGTCAACTTTTAACCCTTATAACTCCCTAACAAAAAAAAATTTTGGTTCCAAAATTGTGCTGATGTAAAGTAGACATGTGGGAAATGTTACTTATTAAGTATTTTGTGTGACATATCTCTGTGATTTAATTGCATAAAAATTCAAAGTTGGAAAATTGCGAAATTTTCATAATTTTCGCCAAATTTCCGTTTTTTTCACAAATAAACGCAGGTACTATCAAATAATTTTTACCATTGTCATGAAGTACAATATGTCACGAGAAAACAATGTCAGAATCACCAGGATCCATTGAAGCGTTCCAGAGTTATAACCTCATAAAGGGACAGTGGTCAGAATTGTAAAAATTGGCCCGGTCATTAACGTGCAAACCACCCTTGGGGGTAAAGGGGTTAAGCAAAAAATTGTGCCTGACTACGTTAATCCCGTGCCAAGCGAGTGTCCCCCGATACACTTAGTGAGAGCAATCTTACAGTATGTAGTATGTAGTATGTATGTATGTAGTATGTAGTATGTATGTAGTATGTATGTATGTATGTAGTATGTATGGAGTATGTATGTATGTAGTATGTATGTAGTATGGAGTATGTATGGAGGATGTATGGAATATTTTTTTTTTCATGCAACACATTAGCCAGATGATGGGACTACTACTGTCCCATCATTGGCTAATGTGTCAATCACTGTCAGTGTAGCAGGCATCATGCGATGAAACTTGTAGTCCCATCGGATGATGCCTGCACACATGCAGAGAGCCCCGGCACACATGCACAGAGCCACAGCAGCCCACACAGAGCCACGGCAGCCCGCACAGAGCCACGGCAGCCCGCACAGAGCCACGGCACACAGCACAGAGCCCCGGAACACACGCACAGAGCCCTGGCACACATGCACAGAGCCCCGGCACACACGCACAGAGCCCCACGGTCAAGCACAGACACTGCCCGCACACACACACACGCGCAGTCTCCACCCACGCACCACCCATGCACCGCCCATACTTCATTATACTGCATAATTGCACTATAGGAACTTCGGATTCTGGTATCCGATATCGCAAAAGTATCGGATCTCGGTGTCGGAATTCCGATACAGCGAATATCAGCGATACCCGATATTTGCAGTATCGGAATGCTCAACACTATGAACCGCACCTCCAAAAATCATACGTTGATCTAAAGCCGCTAGGCAAACATTTATATACTGAACATGAGGTTTTCAGTTTAACATTCTGATCAGACTGTATGAAGCCCACTGCCACGTCACGGCAAATCTCGCTGGTGCATTGCCGCTGTGGTGGTGGTCGCCGCACGGCTCCGCTCCATTAGGGCGGTAGGACCCACTATGAGGTTTGCCATGACATGGCAGTGGGCTTCATACAGTCTGATCAGAATGTTAAACTGAAAACCTCATATTCAGTTATATAAATTTTGACTAGCGGCTTTAGATCAACTTATGATTTTTGGAGGTGCGGTTCATGCCCTCTGTTTTTCCTTTTTGTGCAAAGCATAAAAATATATATATACATATATATATATATATGTATATATATATACAGTATATATATATATATATATATATATATATATATATATATACTGTGATGCAGTGACCCCTGTGGCAGCTAGGGGACGCTGTGTGTGCTCCTCAGGATATGCATAGAGGCGTATCTGTTGTTATAATGGTGGTGAAACAGTGACTGTCAGAATTGTAAATGGCCGATATGTGTCGCAGAGGGAGTCTGCGTGGTAAGTCTGATGTAATATTGTTGTTCTGGGACCTGTAGTCCCACAAGTGTTCATACAGTTAGAAGGGAGACTTACTAGGCTAGTTATGAGAGATGGGTGGGTCGAACTAACCACTCACACACACTCCCATCTAGGGGAGTGTGTTATGATCCGTTGACCTTGGAGCTGCATGAGAACTTTCACTGGAGAAAGTGGCCACTATACTGACCGCAAACCTGAACTTAAGACCGCAACTAGAAGTAGCCGTGGAGTGTACCTAACACACCTAGACACCTCGTCACAACCGGAGGACTAATTTCCCCTAAAGATGGAAATCGGAATACTATCTTGCCTCAGAGAAAATCCCCAAAGGATAGACAGCCCCCCACAAATATTGGCGGTGAGTCGGAGAGGAAAAAACATACACAGGCAGAAAAAACAGGATTTACCACAGGAGGCCACTCTAGCTAGATCGGACAGGATAGGACAGAGTTCTGTGCGGTCAGTATTAAAACCCTTCAAAAAATCCACAGCAGAATATACTAAATACTTCCCACATCCAACTAAGATGTAGGAGCGTATATCTGCAACTCCAGTGAATCCTACAAACAGAGCAGGAATAAACTGAAACAAGCACACAACAGTGTGCCAAAGATACAAAAAACCAAACACTTATCTTTGCTGAAATTGACAGCTAAGCAGGTGAGGCCAGGCTGAGATCCAATACTTCCAAAGAAACATTGAATACTGGCAAGGGCTAAAGGATCCTGCACACCTAAATATCCCAGTCAGAATTGTAATTATCCAATACACCTGGCCAGGACTGCGAGTCAGAAACAACTGCATTCCCACCAACAACCACTGGCGGGAACCCAAGAGCAGAATTCACAACAGGAGTGGTTTCAGCTTCATAATGTGACCAGGGTGTGGGTCATATGGTCGCTGAGTGTGGACCTGAATGGTCTATGCTGGAAGGTCCTTGAGAGCCTATGTGTTGGGAGTGTCATCTCCCTGAAGAGCACATGGTAGGGCTTTGGACCTGGTTGCCTTGGGTGTTAGACAGATGTCCTGAATAGCACCTGGACAGGTCACATGCCTGTGTGTTGGATGGTCCCATGTGGGATGGACGTCCTGAATAGCGCACAAAGTAACCTGTCTTGGAAGTGCTGGGAGGAGGCATCCTGAAGAGCACAACCTGTGTTAGATCTCCTGGGAGTAAGAATCCTGAAGAGCACATGCCAGTGTGTTGGACGGTCCCATGTTGGATGGACGTCCTGAATAGCGCACAGTAAGGCTATGGTCCTGGACAGTCTGTGTTGGAAGCTCCTGTGAGTGGAATCTTCCTGGAGCACCTGAGAGACTGGACCTGGATGGTCTGTGTTGGGGAAGCTACCGTCCTTCGGTGGCTCTAGACTGACTAATCTGTGCCGGCCAGGCAAGTTGGTGAACCCTGTAAGGCAGTTTCCCCAGGAGAGAGGACTAACGAGGAGTCAGCAGGTGGACCAGGAGCTCCCATTAGGTACCATTGACTGTTGGTGCTTGAGATAGTCTATGAACTGTATGGTCTCCCACGGTAACTGAACGAAGTGAGGTTCAGCATGTTTAGAGACCACGACCCAATATTATGTGCGCTATATGACTAGGGACATTGATAAACTGTTCGGCGTACGGACATCCATAGTAATTGGACAAAATGAGAGGTCCAGCATGTTTAGTGTCTGTGAGATAAAGCCGTATATGAAGTGTCTAAATTAATACTGCAAGTTAATATCACCGGTTGGTGCCTATTGTGTTGTATGAAATATAAATAATGAACTGTGTATTCCCGGTTTATGATGCCATAATAAACCTCATGGACTGCGTTTAAATGAAAAACCGTGCCCGATTGCTTGAATCCCGTGCCAAGCGAGTGTCCCCCAACACATGCAGTAAGCACAATCTTACATATGGTGCTAGACTGCTGGCAAGGGTCAAGAAAGCATGTGCGGAGTTAATGCCTGTAACTCGGCAGGGTTATGAAGGTCACAAGCGTCTTGCTGTGGATCAGTGGGTCCACGAAGGTGGCAAGCGTCTTGCGGTGGATCGGCGGGTCCACGAAGGTGACAAGCGTCTTGCTGTGGATCGGCGGGTCCACGAAGTCTGTGGTGCATCAAGAGGTTACGCAGCAGCCGAAACTGCAGTGTCAGCTGTAGAGACTTGTGATCGGCAGCCAGAGGTGCCAACGGTTTGCAACTGCAGCTTGAGTTGTGGCAGTACCTGCAGGAGCTGGTGATGTGATATAAAGAGAAAAAAAATTGTGCTCCAGGTTGTGCAGACTCTTTAAGGGCCAGTGCAAGCCTAGAGACATTTTTTTTCCTTTGTACTGTGCAAACTAGTGCCTGAGTATACCGTGGGGGAGTCTGGTGTACCTCAGGAAAGGGGTGGTGTCCCTAAAAGTGGACGGTAACCCAAATAGGGATGGAGTCCCAAAAGGGGGTGGTAACCCAAACAGGGATAGATGCCCAAAAATGGTGGAATCCCAAAAGGTGGCCGTGACCCGAACAGGAATGGTTGCCCAAAAAGGGGTGGAATCCCAAAAGGGGGCTGAAACCCGAACAGAGGTGGTGTCAAAAAACAGAGCACTCATCCAAAAGGGGGCAGAACCAGAAAAGGGGCAGCAATCAGTGAGGAGTCATGACTGTATCCTTTTTGGCTGGATGGAGAGCTTGTGTGGGGGTTGATAGACCTGGGGAGGGAAGCGTCTTTTCTGAGGACCCTTCCTGAAAATTCTGTGACACCTGGGACAAAGGCGAAAGTAAGTGGCATAGGTGGGGACACTAAAGGTCTTCAGGTAGCCACTCTCTACATTGTTGCAGCTGATGTTTCCACGTACCATGAGGTGCTGTAGTCTCGAACTTGCCGTGTCCTGTGGTAATAGGACAAGATTTGGAAGCACTGTGGGACTGGTGGAAAAAGGGTGAAGTGTTTGTGTAAATAATGTGTAAGGGAGGTAGTAATGTTGAGAATGCGCCCCCTAGAGTTGACAGTCCTAAGGTGGGCATGACCCAGGAAAATGGTGAACGGGCCCAACTTAGTGACACGACGTTGGCAGTAACACCTCCCAAAACTGGCAGGTCAGATATACGGGTGACCAGAGGAAAAGGTGCATCTGCCCAACTTACTGACCTGACATCACCTGAAGTGTGCTACAATATGACTGGTAGTGGTCTGGTAGATAAGGATGGGGTTGTTAAACAGAGTGGAGCTGACACCCAGATAGAGAGTGACTGTCGGGGACCTCATACTGTGGGGTGTGATACAGGCTCCGGGGGTGACTGTGACTCTGAGGAAGTAAGGGAGTACAGTAGAGAAAAGCCCCACAAGAAGGGCAAGCCCTCCCATTGCCAGAGACGTAAAGGGTGCAAAGAAGTTGTACCAGTTGCACCTTGTGAAGAAGTGGAGGAGGCCACCAAAGGAGTGGGGCCTGAAGTTGATACCCGGTTGAAGCAAGAGGAGCTACAGAGACAGTCTGCTGAGTACCACGTGGATGCCTTAGAGAAAGAGGTGGCGGAGCTCAGAGATCGCTTGGCAGAATGCCAGTTAAAGAATAAAGCAGCCTGGGAGAAGATGGAGCGGCCGTTGTCTATCCTGGCTAAACATCTGGAAGCTGAACAAGATGGGTGTCTAATGACAGCAAAAGAGAAGGAGACTTCCTTGTTCAGGTGCTTGATAGACCTAACTGAAGACCTGAGAGAGGCATGTGCCAGGGAGTCTATGCATGAAAGGTTCAAGAAGGCTGTGGGGGCATGTAAGGTGAATTGGACCACGGAAACAAGTCAGTTAGTGATAGTGTCCACAACTGATGTCACAGCGAAGAGAGTAGCCACCCTGAGTGACATGCACTTGAGATATGTGCGCACAAAGTGGATGGCCCAATTGAGGAATGAAGACGCTGCTAGGTGGCTGGAGCATATGAGGAAAGCTCGGAGTCTTCAGGAAGGTGTAATACAGGACCCGTCTCTATGGTGAAGAAAGTCATTGGAAGGAATGGTCAAGCCATGCAAGAGATTGTGGATAAATCTGGAGTGGTGGGGTTGAGAATATCTGATGCCCACGAAGTACAGTTGCCCCAGGAAAAGGGTATGGTTCCCTTCTTCATTGTGGGAACAGAGGAAAGTCTTAGAGAAATACAGACTCTGCTGGAATATATATAAGAGAGATGGAGCAGATAAGGCTTGAAAGATGGCACCTTACAGGACTGCTGCGCCCAATTGATGGAAATGTTGACAGCCAAAGACGTTCAGAGGGACAAGGAAGTAGAATATCTGAAAGTGGCAGTTCTACTCCCAGTACAAAGCTAAGGGACAAGGACAGTAGTAGACGTAGTAATTAAAGGTCAGACTCAGATCAGTCGCTAGGCTCGACTGGACTGAGGACTCATGACCGCAATAACAGTAGATGGCGGCCATGGAGAAAAAGGCCAGGTAATGGGGCGCATTTGGAACATGCGGTGACTAAAGGTTTGGTGACACAAACAGACTGTGACTTGAGGGCCAAAGCTCAAGGCCTACATGTTGACCACTGGGGGTGGGGTAAACCTAACCAGAGTGTGATGATGTGTGATGCTCAAAGTCTACTGAGATGGTTCTCTCAACTGGTAGGGCAAGGTAACGTGCGTGACCTGTCTCGAGATCCAGGGTGAATGATAGGTGTTCAACCCCACAAGTTTGAACAGAGGGGGGTATGTGATGCAGTGACCCCTTTGGCAGCTAGGGGGCGCTGTGTGTGCTCCTCAGGATATGCATGGAGGCATATCTGTTGTTATAATGGTGGTGAAAAAGTGACTGTCAGAATTGTAAGTGCCCGATATGTGTCACAGAGGGAGTCTGCGTGGTAAGTCTGATGTAATGTTGTTGTTCTGGGACCTGTAGTCCCACAAGTGTTCATACAGTTGGAAGGGAGACTTACTAGGCTAGTTATGAGAGATGGGTGGGTCGAACTAACCACTCACACACACTCCCATCTAGGGGAGTGGTTTCAGCTTCATAATGTGACCAGGGTGTGGGTCACATGGTCACTGAGTGTGAACCTGAATGGTCTATGCTGGAAGGTCCTGGAGAGCCTATGTGTTGGGAGTGTTGTCTCCCTGAAGAGCATATGGTGGGGCTTTGGACCTGGTGGCCTGGGGTGTTGGACAGATGTCCTTAATAGCACCTGGACAGGTCACATGCCTGTATGTTGGACGGTCCCATGTGGGATGGACGTCCTGAATAGAGCACTAAGTAACCTGTCTTGGAAGTCCTGGGAGTAGGCTTCCTGAAGAGCACAACCTGTGTTGAATCTCCTGGGAGTAAGAATCCTGAAGAGCACATGCCAGTGTGTTGGACGGTCCCATTTGGGATGGACGTCCTGAATAGCGCACAGTAAGTCTATGGTCCTGGACAGTCTGTGTTGGAAGCTCCTGTGAGTGGAATCCTCCTGGAGCACCTGAGAGACTGTGGACCTGGATGGTCTGTGTTGGGGAAGCTACTGTCCTTCGGTGGCTCTAGACTGACTGATGTGTGCCGGCCAGGCAAGTTACATAGTTACATAGTTATTAAGGTTGAAGGAAGACTTTAAGTCCATCTAGTTCAGTTGGTGATTCCCGTAAGGCAGTTTCCCCAGGAGAGAGGACTGACGAGGAGTCAGCAGGTGGACCAGGAGCTCCCATAAGGTACCATTGACTGTTGGTGCTTGTGATAGTCTATGAACTGTATGGTCTCCCATGGTAACTGAACGAAGTGAGGTTCAGCATGTTTAGAGACCGCGACCCAATGTCATATGCGCTATATAACTAGGGACATTGATGAACTTTTCGGCGTACGGACACCCATGGCAACTGGACGAAGCGAGAGGTCCAGCATGTTTAGTGTCTGTGAGACAAAGCCGTATATGAAGTGTCTAAGATAAAGCTGCATGTTAATTTCACTGGTTGGTGCCTATTGTGTTCTATGAAATGTAAATAATGAACTGTGCATACCCGGTTTATGATGCCATAATAAACCGCATAGACTGTATTTAAATGAAAAACCGTGCCCACGTGCTTGAATCCCGTGCCAAGCGAGTGTCCCCCAACACATGCGGTAAGCACAATCTTACAACACACAAAGTTACATTGCAGCATTGCGTACTGTATATACAGTATATACAGTATTTATATATATATATATTTGATACACTATCACTTACCTCTGATCCTGTGTTTTGTGCTGCATAGATACAGATAGTTAATATGTTCAGTGTACCTGCGTAATTTATTCCAAGCACATAGAAGTCAATTTCCTGAACGTGAGCATAGATGACCTCTTTTTGAAAAAGCTTTACATTTCCATTAGGGCTCTCATGTTACACTTACCCTCTTACAATGGTAAAGAATATAAACATGTTTTGGAATATAGCAAGACTGGGAATGATCTGTGCACTGAACAGAATTCATTTGTATTCTTTTGTATGTTGCAGAGAAATCTAGTTTCTGGTAAATTAATTGAGGTAAAAAATCAAGTATTTAGGGTAAGCAACATCTTTCAAGGCTAAAAGTGAGCATTTCTAAAGTAAATGTTAGATAGATTTCCTATCCAATCACTGTTTTGTTTCTTATTAAGCAAGATTGTAAATAAAATATCATACAAGATGTTTTGTTCTTTTTCTGACAGTCATCAGTACAGAATTGATTATTAGGAACTGAATTTCAATTTTGAATAAATCAAGATGTGAAAATTATAATTTTAAGAAGTCATTCGTTTTATGAGGCAAATACCATACATGTTTCCCTAGTTGTACTGATCCATTTTTAAAATACATAAAAATATATTGCAAATTAATATAATGTGCATTGTGCTTTAGGTTTATGTTTACATTTACATTTAAATTATGGAAGCTTTCATCAAAAGCAAATTTTTGTTCCAAATTATAAAAGTACATTTGGGGGATGGCATAGCTAGGTGAATAGCTGTTCTCATTGTTTTTACTGAAGATCTACTGAACCAAAGAGAGTCTGAAATAATTTTCAGTCTATGGGCCATTAATTTGCAAAAACCCATGGAGCTTGATCGCGTAAAGATGAAGAGGAATCTACAGGAGGAGATGCCCGCTAGAAATCCACATTGTTACGGTGGATGCTCCGCTCCTGGTCAATGCAGTGGAACTGAGAGGCCGAAAGAACTCTTCCGCCTAAGACAGGTAAGGGAGGCCTCACTAGGTGAGAAAGATTCCTCTCCTCCACTAACTGTATCCATGCAGGTGATCGTCGGAAAGGTGCGGTTTCCCGAGATGGCCAATCTGGACTCTGGGTCTGCTGAAAATTACATTCAGCAAACTGTGGCCAGACGGTTCGGGATTCCAATCGTTCCTCTGCAGCAGACTCAGCGCATTATCACCATAGATGGAAGACCCCTGAAGGATTCCATTCTTGGCATCACCGAGGAGGTGGAACTTTAAATTGGAGCACTCCACAGGGAGAAGATTTCTTTCTATGTGTTACCAAATCTTTCTCCACTATTTCTACTAGGTCTTCCGTGGCTGCACCTCCAAGAACCTGTCCTGGATTGGCTGTCAAGGGATATCCTTTGTTGGGTCAGTCCTGTTTCGATCATTGCCTCAAACCGGTTTGGCCTGCTTCTATCCTGCGGCCTCCTGCAGCTTTACCCGGGTTACCTCATGCCTACTGGTCCTTCGCAGATGTGTTCAACAAGAAGGAAACCGAGACTCTTCTTCACAGGCCTTACAATTGTCCCATAAATCTTTTTCCTAGATCTACTCCGCCTCGAGGTAGGAGCTACCCTCCTTCTCCCACTGAGACTCAAGCCATGACTGAGTACATCAAGGAGAATTTGGCTCGAGGGTTTATCCAGAAGTCCTCCTCTCCAGCTGGAGCTGGGTTCTTCTTTGTCAAGAAGAAAGATCGATCTCTTCACCCGTGCATCGACTATCATGGTCTCAACCTAATAACTGTAAAGAATAGATATCCTCTTCCCTTAATTCCAGAGCTTTTTGATCATCTTCGAGGTTCCCGGATTTTCACCAATTTGGATTTCCGTGGGACTTACAACCTCATCAGGATACGATCTGGGGATGAGTGAAAAACTGCCTTCAACACGCGAGATGGTCACTATGAATATCGGGTGATGCCCTTCGGGTTAAGCAATGCACCCGCCGTCTTCCAAGAGTTTGTCAATGACATATTGTGACCTGCTCTATTTTTGTGTGGTGGTGTATCTGGACGACATCCTGGTGTTTTCTCCCGACTTTCCAAGTCACAGGAGGAATGTTCGTCTTGTTCTTCAATGATTGAGAGAGAATCGTCTCTATGCAAAGATTGGGAAATGTCTGTTTGAACAGAGGTCTTTACCCTTTCTTAATAATAATAATAATAATCTTTATTTTTATATAGCGCTAACATATTCCGCAGCGCTTTACAGTTTTGCACACATTATCATCACTGTCCCCGATGGGGCTCACAATCTAGAATCCCTATCAGTATGTCTTTGGAATGTGGGAGGAAACCGGAGTGCCCGGAGGAAACCCACGCAAACACGGAGAGAACATACAAACTCTTTGCAGATGTTGTCCTGGGTGGGATTAGAACCCAGGACCCCAGCGCTGCGAGGCTGAAGTGCTAACCACTGCGCCACCGTGCTGCCTTTCTTGGCTACATCATTTCCGATACAGATCTCGAGACGGATCCAGAAAAGGTCTCCGGCCGTGCTTAAGTGGCCCTGACCTGAGGGAATCAGGGGATTTGCCAACTATTATCTGCAATTCATCCCTCACTTCTCCTCTTTGGTTAGTCCACTCACTGCCTTGACTTGTAAAGGTGCCAAACCTAAGGATTGGACTCCTGAGGCCGAGTCAGCTTTCACCTCTCACAAACAAGCTTTCTCAACCGCACTGGCCCTACACAGACCAATGATCAACAAACAGTTTTTCCTTGAAGTAGACGCTTTGTCATCTGGAGCCGGAGCGGTCCTCACACAAAAACTTCCTACCGGTAAGATGGTGACCTGCGGTTTCCTCTCTAAGGCATTCTTGCCCTGTGAACTTAACGACTCAACTGGGGATAAAGAGTTATTGGCAATTAAGCTCGCCTTAGAGGAATGGTGATTTCTGCTTGAAGGCGCAGTTCATCCAGTCATCATATACACTGATCATAAAAATCTGTCCTATCTTCAGTCTGCTTAAAGACTCAACCCTCGCCAGGCTCGTTGGTCTTTATTCTTTGCTCGGTTCAATTTCTCTATTCATTTCCGTCCTGTCTCCAATGTGAAGGGAGACCGGCACCTTTCACGCAGCTCCACTGGTATTACTCACCCTGTCCGTGGCTCCAGACGATCAGTGGCTCCTTTCGCTGCTAAGAAACTGCATCCTCTTGGCAGGTCTCCTGGAAATGCTCGTAGGAGGCGCGCCCCGCTTCCTGCACATACTTAAAACAGCAGAGCACCTGTTCTCTATTAAGGCTCTCTGTGCTATGATGCTCTGTGCATAAAAGGCATCATCCCATTATGGGAGGTGCCTGGGCAATGTGTTCATTCTGTGGTTTGTGGCCTTCTGCGCAGGCCACACTCTGCTGTGCTCTGCTCTGCAAAATGTAGTTTATTACTTTCGGTTTTCTAATTCTTCTGTCTCCTCAGAATCCTCTGCTGGCAGTTCCCTATTCTGGATCCTTCTGGACTCTCCAGTTTCCACTCCAGGCTGACTAAGCTGCTCCTTACGGAACCATCCAGATATTACTGCCGGCTGGATCTGCCATTCCGAAACTACACAGAGCTTCCAGGATTCTCTTCGCTAACAGAGCCTTAATTCCAGCGTCTTGTTAATACGGTCTATACGGGTCGTCCCTCTGGTCCTGGTACTGCGGCATTTAGGCCATCTGGTGTTGTGACGGGGTAATCCCTGTATAGGGGTACACCTTACCTGGTGCTCCACTACGTGGTTCAGTGTTGTGGTCCAGTGAGTTCTTCTCTCAGGCACCTCTTTCTGTTTGTTAAAGCTTCATTTATATAAATACCTTTGCTTTTTGGAAGCACATTCTCCTATCTCTTGTGTACCGGGTATACAGCTACCACTGCTCCATCAGTGGTCTAGTGAGTCCATTACATTTCCCCACGCCTTGTTGGTATAACAGTATGTTGACCCATTCCTCCATGCACATCTCCCCTAGAGCAGTGATGTTTTGGGCCTGTCACTGGGCAACACGGACTTTCAACTAACTCCCAAGGTTTTCTAAGTGGTTGAGATATGGAGACTGGCTAGGCCACTCCAGGACCTTAATATACTTCTTACAAAGCCACTCCTTTGTTGCCTTGGTGGTGTGCTTGGGATCACTGTCATGCTGAAAAACCCATCCATGTTTCATCATCAATGTCCTTGCTGATGGAAGGAGGTTTGCACTCAAAATCTCACAATACATGGCCCCTTTCATTCTTTCATGTACACGGATCAGTTGTCCTGGTCCTTTGGCAGAGAAACAGTCCCAAAGCATGATGTTGCCACCCCCATGCTTCACAGTAGGTATGATTTTTCTTTGGATGCAACTCAGTATTCTGTCTCCTCAAAACACGATGAGTTTTGTTTCTACCAAACAGTTCTACTTTTGTTTCATTAGATCATATGACATTATCTCAATACTCTTCTGGACAATCCATATGCTCTCTAGCAAATTTCAGACGGGTCCGGACATGTACTCGCTTAAGCAGGGGGACACTTCTGGCACTGCAGTATCTAAGTCCCTGGTAGCGTAGTGTGTTACTGATGATTGCCTTTGTTATGCTGGTCCCAGCTCTATGCAAGTCATTCACTAGGTCTCCCCATGTGGTTCTGGGATTTTTGCTCGACATTCTTGTGATCATTTTTATCCCACGCGGTGAGATCTTGCGTGGAGCCAAGATTTTCTTAGAATTGTTCCCACAGTTGATTTTGTCACACCAAGCTCCTTGCCTATTGCAGATTCAGTCTTCCCAACCCAGGTTACAATTTTGTTTTTGGTGTCCTTCGACAGCTCTTTGGTCTTCTCCATAGTAGAGTTTGGAGTGTGACTGTTTGAGGTTGTGGACAGGTGTCTTTTATACCGATGACAAGTTCAAACAGGTGCCATTACTCCAGCTAATAAGTGGAGGACAGAGGAGCCTCTTGAAAAAGAAGTTACAGGTCTGTGAGAGCCAGAAATCTTGCATGTTTTTAACTGACCAAATATTTATGTTTTACCATAATTTGCAAAATTAATTTTATCACATTAGATAAATCTTATCTGGATTTGTTTTTTCATTTTGACTCTCATAGTTGTGGTCTACCTGTTATGTCAATTACAGGCCTCTCTCATCTTTTTAAGTGGGAGAATATGCACAATTGATGGCTGACTAAATCCTTCCCCCCGACTTTATATAACTTATGCAATATGATTTTCTGGATTTTATTTTTGACATTCGATCTCTCAATGTTAAAATTAACCTACCCTTAAAACTATAGACTGTTCATGTCTTTGTCAGTGGACAAACTTACAAAATCAGCACAGGATCAAATACTTATTTCCCCCCACTCTATACCAAATGACATTGACATTTTGCAATTATCCCAAAAATGAGCAGGCTGGAGCCAGTCGTCCCCTCCCCCCAGACGGCGTACGTGCAGGCTGTTATGACAGGGGTTTGGAGAAGAAGGAGAGAGGGGGTGGGGTCATGTTTTAGGGGAGGGGGGTAGTATGTATTAGGGGGGTTTATAGGGCAATGAGGGGGTGGGGTTGGCCAGTTCCCACTCTGGAGGCCAATCGTGAGGACCTACCATGGCATCCGTTGAACAGGTGCTGCAGAAGCTGCGGGCTGCTGCTGTGAACCAGCCTCAAGGCTGGCTGGAGGCCCAGGTGACCAGCATCCTCGGTGGAGGCAGCGGGGATGTCCTGTCGGCGGCTGCAGGCGAGAACCGCTCCCGGCGGGTCCGGCCCTCAGAGCGACTGTCCCCGACATGCCTCAGCCTCAGTGGCGGCATCGGAGCCTCTCCAGGGACCCTCCGGACTGAGCACCCGCCAGTAAGAGTCCAATCAGGGCCCGATCCGGGAGGAATCCACCTGCCGCGCTGGGGCCTGCGGCGGTGGATAGGCCTTCTCCTCCCTCGCTCCGGGGGGTGGGGCCTTCATGTGCTGGATCCTCCATCACTTCCTCTGATGTCACAGCAGGGTGCCCCGGTGATGGCGCCGCCCGGCGGCCTGCTTCACCATCACATCCCAGACAACGTGGGAGAGCTTCTGCGGCTGCAGCGGCAGGCAGCGCCGCCGGACTTGCAGAGCTGCCGTGCCCGACCAGGAATGCTGGACCTTCCACTACATTGTCGGCTGGATCCGGAGGGAGTCGCAACAGAGGGCAGATTGGCGCTGTCTCCAGTGGTGGGCCCAGGGTGCCTCCATGTAGGGCCGCATCAGGACCAACGGCAGCAGGCCTGGACGGGGCCAGAATGGACAGGTCCGCATCACACGGCGAGCCTCTAATCCAGGTGGTGCCACAGAGCGGATTGGAAGCAGGTGTCGGCTGGACGAGCGGGACGACTGCGGCTGGGGGGACTCCAGCTCCCCTGCAGATTGGTGAGGACAATTCTATGTCTGTTTTGACGCCATTGTTATATTTTTCCCCGGTAGTTGGGGTTAGCCAGGGGGGTGGGGCCGTGGCTATGGGGGTGCATCCGCGGGTTCGGTCGGATTTGGGGAACGAAGGGGTAGGGGAGTTGTTGTTTAGTGTCCACGAGTTGCTTTCATGGTTGGGAGGCGTTAAGGTCGGTGCCGCCACCGTTAGCGGTGTGGGTGGGTACCACAGAGTTAGGTCAAGGAGGGTCTAGAGGGGGTTCGACGGCGCCAAGTAGGCCGTCAGAACCCATTTCTGTGACAGTGCAGACTGAGAAAGAGAAGGAAGGCGGAATTCGTTTGGATGATAAAGCGCGGGGTGAGGTTTATGTTTGTTTTGAGGGGCCGCTGGGGGCTCATTTAAAAAAGGAAGTGAGGGAGAAGATTTGGAAGGATGAATACGTGGAGATCTTCTCGCTCCTTCCTTTGGAGAAATTTAATTTAGATAAGAGCAAGAAGGAGGACAGTAAGAAGGAGGACGAGGAAAAGCGGAGATGGCGTCTTAGGCTATGTGCACACTTTGCAGATTCCACTGCGGATTTTTCCGCAGCGGAATTGCAAAATCCGCAGTGAAAACCCATCGCGGTTTTTACTGCGGATTTATCGCGGTTTTTACTGCGTTTTCTTCTGCGGATTTTCAACTGCAGTTTTCTATTGGAGCAGGTGAAAATCCGCAGAAAAGAAGTGACATGCTGCGCGGATTTTTCTGCAGCATGTGCACAGCGTTTTTTGTTTCCCATAGGTTTACATTGTAATGTAAACTCATGGGAAACTGCTGCGGATCCGCAGCGGTCAAATCCGCTGCGGATCCGCAGCAAAATCCGCAAAATGTGAATATAGCCTTATTCCTCAGACGTTCGTGAATTGGTTGCAAGCATTTGCGATTTTGGCAAGCGTGGATGGCGAGAAGGCTCCTGAAAACTGTTCCACATTGTTTTGTTACATGCATTCAATAGGCGAGGCACACAGGGCATACGGAGGCCAGGCCTGGCTCCGGTATGATGAGCAGTTTAGACAGAGGAAGGCAGTTTGTCCGTTGATTAGATGGGATCAGAAGGACATCAGTTTGTCGTTGCAGGTTATGGGGCCGACAAAATTTGGTCATTCCTTTCAAGGCAGGGCCGGAACTGCTGGCCACTCCGCATCGCAAGGAAGTTCCTCGGGTTCAGGGGGTCAGTCCGGACAATCGGGAGGTCAGAAGCACGGGTTATGCTGGCAGTTTAATGACGGCCAGTGCAAATTCGGAGCTACCTGTATTTTAAACACGCATGCTCACACTGCAGCGGTTCTTTCCATGGCGCCGCCAAGTGCTTCAAGAAAAAAGGAAAGCCAGAGGGCAAATCAAAAGGGGGTGACGCCAGTGAGGCTGGACGCGATGGTCCCCTATCTAAATAGGTTCCCGGATAGGGAAAAAGCAGAGTTGTTGTTGTTGGGTTTTAGGGATGGTTTTCGTATACCTGCTCCTCCTTTTGGTATCCCTCAGGTTTTGAAGAACTTGAGATCCGCTGAGTTACACGCGGCGGTGGTCTCGGATAAGTTGCATAAGGAGGTTTCATTGGGGAGAATGTCCAGACCTTTTCCTGTTCCGTCGCTAGAGGATTTGGTAGTTTCGCCGTTGAGTGTGGTTCCGAAGAATGAACCGAAAAGGTTCAGGCTGATTCAGCATTTGTCTTACCCTAAAGGGAGGTCCGTGAATTATCGGGATAGACCCGGAGCTTTGCTCCGTGGTTTATACGTCTTTTGTCGAGGCTGCACGCTGGGTGCATAGTTGTGGGAGGGGCGCGCTGTTGGCCAAGACTGATATAGAGTTGGCTTTTCGTTTATTGCCTGTTCATCCGGACAGCGTGAGGCTGTTGGGCTGTTATTGGAACGGCGGGTTTTACATGGATGGATGATTGCCGATGGGTTGCTCGCTGTCTTGCGCATACCTCGAGGCTTTTAGTTCCTTTCTTGAGTGGGTTGTTCGGGAGGTGTCAGGTTTGAATTTGGTCATTCACTATTTGGATGATTTTTTGTGCATCGGGCCGGGTCAGTCTGGATGTTGTAACATGGTCTTGAGGACAGTGATAAGGGTAGCAGAACGCTTTGGTGTTCCGTTGGTGCCAGAGAAAACAGAGGGGCCTTGCAGAAGTCTTTCGTTCCTGGGCATTGTGATTGACTCGGTTAACTGGGAGTTTCACTTACCTGAAGAGAAAGTGGTTGGATTGAGAAGCGAAGTGGCTCGGGCGCGTCGCTTAAAAAAGTTGCCGTTGCGGGAGGTTCAGTCCCTCCTCGGTAAATTGAATTTTGCCTGCAGGATCATCCCAATGGGGAGGGTTTTTTGAGGAGGCTAGCAAGCGCCATGGCGGGGGTTAAGGCCCCGCATCATTTTGTTCGCCTGTCTAGCAAGCATAAGGCTGATTTGGAGGTATAGGACAGTTTTTTGGCACAGTATAATGGCCGTTCGTTGTTGATGGAGGACGTGGTGGGCAACGCTGATCTGGATTTGTTTACCGATGCTTCAGGCGGTGTTGGTTTTGGTGCCTTTTTTGGTGGCCGGTGGTGTGCCAATAGGTGGCCTGACGAGAAATGGAAATCTTTCCTATCCTGGTTGCAGTTTACTTGTGGAAGGAGGATTTGCGAAATCGAAGGGATCGTTTTAATTGTGACAATATGGCAGTTATGTGTGTCATAAACAGTTTGACAGCTTCTTCTCCTCCGGTTCTCCGTCAGTTGGTGTTGTTTTGCATGTCTATCAATGTGTACATTACGGCGGCTCATGTGCCCGGAGTGGAGAATTCTGTGGCTGACTCTTTGTCTCAGTTTCAGTGGGAATGGTTTCAGTCTTTGGCCCCGGATGCAGAGGAGATGGGTCTGGACTGCCCGCCGGAGCTTTGGAGCGTGGTATCCGGGCTGCAGGACCTTTGATTCACGCGTCTTTGGTGCCCAGCACGTGGTCGTCGTATCAGTTGGTATGGTGCGATTGGGAATCTTGGTTGCTGTCATGCGGGGCTACTAACGGGGGCGAGGACCAACTGGGTGCTTTGTTGTTGTGGTTAAGACGCGGCGCAGAGAATGGGTGGTCGGCTTCGAAGGTGGATAGAGTTCGGGTGGCTTTGGCCTTCGGGTTCCAGCTTCTAGGATTGCGGGACTTGACAAAATTGTTTCTGGTACGGCAGGCGGTAAAAGGTTTTAAAAGAAAGGTGAGGTCAAGTGATCACAGGCGCCCAGTCTCTTTTGGCATGTTGGAATAGGTGGGCACGCGTTTGAACGAGATTTGCATATCCAACTTTGAGGTGGCTCTTTTTCATTTAGCCTTTTCCCTGGTGTTTATTGGGGCCTTGATGGTTGGGAAGCTGGTGTCTCCCACCACGTTTAGAAGAGAGGGGCTTTGGGCCAAGGATGTGGTGCTTATTGAGAGTCATTTAAATTTCTGGTTACGTCGGTCGAAGACTGACCAGGCGGGAAAAGGTAAATGGGTTGAGTTGGGCTCGGTGCGTGGTTCGCTTATGTGTCCTGTTTGTTGTTTTCAGGCTTTTACTAGCCTTCGGCCGGCTACGGATGGGCCTTTGTTGTGTCATGAGGATGGATCTTTTTTATCCAAATTCCAGTTTGTTGCAGTTTTTCGGAAAGCATTGTCGGGGCTGGGTTTAGACGATTCTCGTTTTGCATCTCACTCATTTCATATTGGGACCGCGACTGAAGCGGCTTTGGGGGGGTTGGCCCCTGAAGTGGTTCAGATGATAGAGAGATGGGAGTCTGGGCGTTACAAGAGCTATGCTAGACACTGAAGGCCTGGGGGTTTTTCTTTTACGCATGCATTTGCTGGGTCATTTGTATGGACTCTAAGTTGTTTGTATTTATTAGGTCAAAGTACTCTGTTGGTTTGTATCATCAGCCACTCTTTCATTTATTGGGGCGCGAGGCGAGCGGATGTTAAGCGGGATGGACATCAACTCGTTTTTTCAAAGGACATAGCCATGGTCAGGTCGTTGGGTTTTAGGGGTTTGTGTTGGAGTGGGGTTATGCAGGAGGTACATAATGGTATTAGGCTAGATAGATCTCCTGACATTTTAGTTTTTCATGTAGGGGGCAACGATTTGGGGGTTCGCCCTTGCCATGAATTGATACGTGATATTAAACACGACCTGCTGAGGCTATAGGTGTCTTTCCGAGATTTGCTAGTGGTGTGGTCAGATATCGTCCTGAGGAGGTGCTGGCGACACACCAGATCTGTGGATAGGATTGACAAAGCTAGAATTAAGGTGAATCGGGCGGTATCTAGCTTTGTCATCAGAAATGGAGGTCTGTTTATCCATCATTTTGAATTGGAAAAAGGGGGAGATGAATTTGTCCTGGGAGACGGTGTCCATTTAAATGCAGTGGGCATCGATTTGTGGGCTCTCGGATTGCAAAGCGGTATTGAAAGGGCCATACCGGTCAAGTTTGGGGGGCCTCGGGTACTTGAGGTGTTCAAGTACCCTCGTTGTGGCGGTGGGACTTCGCCCAACTTCGGGCAAAGACGAAAACCATTAGTGCGCATGCGCCAGCGCACTATGTCCCAGAAGTATTTTGCTGTGTTCCGGGACATAGTGCGCCGCTGCATGCGCACTAATGTTTTTCGGCTTTGCCCGCAGTTGGGCAAAGCATACTGCACGTGCGCAAGGCAAGATTGCTTTGCGCATGCATTAACTAGGGAGGAAAGCGAATCAACAGCAAGTCAATTTCGCAGCCAGCGGGAAAAAAGGGGTTAATATAAGACCCAAAACACCGCCCATATGACCCAAAAAAGGACCCGCCAAATTCAGGTGACAGGTTCCCTTTAACTTCACAGAATCGCCAAGATATGAAAATGCTGTGCCCTGTTAACCTAACAGATGATCACAGCTACCTAACTGAGCAAAGCAAAGCGTGGTCATGCAGACAGCATAGCACACAAACAACTCCTCACCGGAGGTGCCGGTATTCTAGGGGCTTATTTCAGCCAACCTTGACCACATGCAGACATGACCACCAAATAGCAAAGCGCATAACATAGGTTGATACTAGCGCATGGCCGTGCGGCCATGCGAACCTTATATAGCTGCAGCAGACAAGGACCTTCCTAGTGGTCCAATTGGAGGTGCTACAGGACCTGAGCATATAACCCCCGACCTCCAATGAGAGGTCCTCCCATGGGCATGCTCAGTGTGTACAAAGCAGGACTTGGTCCCAGAAAAGCCTGCTCGCCACTGACCAGTGCTGGCTACAAAAGCAGAGCCTAGAAAGGCAGCAGTAACCCTTTGCACAGCATCAGGCTGAGCGAGACGCTGGGACCGACATCACCGCTGAGCATGCTTCACTGTGGCTTATACAGAATGGGAGACCGCAGCATACATTGCTCGAGATTCCCCCTGTGCAGCGGTGGGAACTTGACCCCGAACAAAATATATTTTTATTTTAATCTTTTTTTCTAATGTTTGATTTTCTTTTCCTCACAGAACCTGGTGTAGCACAACACAACCTGGATCATCATCTGTTGAAGCGGCCCCTCCTGGACCAGCCACTGAACAGACGCAGTCACAATCATCCACCAGCGATGGAGCAACCTGGCAGGCTTCACAGGGTGGGGAACAGGCAGCTGGTCCATCTGGTTTTCCCTTCTCCCAGCCCTATTCCTCTGCTGGGTCTTCTTGTCAGAGGCAGAGGGCCTGGGAGAGGATAGGAATTCCTCAGTTTATGCAATTACGCTCGTTCTTCCAGGATGGGATTAGGGTGCTTGGTGATAGACTAAAGAGTTGGTTCACCCATGGGAACACACTTTTACAGGATGTCAACAAACACCTTAACCGCCTGGAAACTGACCTTGAGAGACTGTAGCAACATTTCTTTTTCATCTTTTGAGCGGAGTGTGTCGGAAAAACTTACACCTCAACTTCAGCTTGATGTCATGCAGTCCTGCCAGTCTGCTTACAGCTACGCATTTCAGCAGCAGCAGTACCAGCAGCAATCGTAAAACTTCCTTTCGCAGGCTGGAGGATATCACCAGCAGCCGATCATCTTTCCAACTTCCACAGCACCGAACAATCCTCCTCCAGCACCACCGCCTCCAGTTCACCAATCCACCACGCTGCCGAGTGCAGCACCTCATCCCACTCCAGCACCCCTTCCCACTCCAGTACAACTGTCCACTCCAGCACCCATGCCCTATCCAGCACCCCCTGCCAGTACCCCTGCTATCACCCCTGCCCACTCCAGCACCATGACCAATGACTTCGACAGAGGCAACCACTCCCACTGGGCCAACAAAAAAAGGACCAAAACACATAATCTTAGGACCAGGATGAAGACCCGGAGCCAGAAATCCCTCCCAAAATTGGACCCACCAATTCCACCTTTACCTGCAAATGTTTCACTATCTTGCTTCACTAATGTGTCCACTCCCATCCCTGAATCAATCCTTCAACTTGTTTCCCCTTCCCCTGTAACCCCTTCCTCAACTACCACCCAATCCTCACAGCTCCACACCCCCAAGGACCACCCCATTTCACCCTCTGATACACCCCGACCCTAAACCCAATCACCACCCTGAACCTTACCACATTTTTTGTGATTATTGTAAATAACATTTGTATTTTTTTCCACAATATCTTAGCTTTTCTTTCATTTTTGCGCCGTCACCGCAAACAGATACATGTGTCTATTATATTTTTGAGGGAACTTGTAAGTTTTAATGGAACATTTTAATATAACAGGTATATTTGAATAGAACAGGTAAACTTTAATGTAACAGGTACATTTTATAACTACATGTACATTTTAGCATAACATGTACATTTTAACATAACACGTACATTTCAACATAACATGTACATTTTTACATAACACGTACACTTTAAAATTACAGATACATTTTAAAATTACAGGTGAATTTTACTTAGCTGCTTAACCTTCGTCAGGCTGCATAATTTTACAACGTTAACAGGCTAAAAACAGGATACCAGACAACCACATAATGCTTTAGATATTGCGTACAGTTACGCCATAGGGAACAAAGTTACCCCACTCCATATAAACATAGAAGATCAGAGGAAACAGGAGTAAAAATTACAGGTTAATTTTACTTCGCTGCTTAACCCCTTTACCCCCAAGGGTGGTTTGCACGTTAATGACCAGGCCAATTTTTACAATTCTGACCACTGTCCCTTTATGAGGTTATAACTCCGAAACGCTTCAACGGATCCTGGTGATTCTGACATTGTTTTCTCGTGACATATTGTACTTCATGATAGTGGTAAAATATCTTTGATAGTACCTGCGTTTATTTGTGAAAAAAACGGAAATTTGGCGAAAATTTTGAAAATTTCGCAATTTTCAAACTTTGAATTTTTATGCAATTAAATCACAGAGATTTGTTAGGGAGTTATAAGGGTTAAAAGTTGACCAGCAATTTCTCATTTTTACAACACCATTTTTTTTTAGGGACCACGTCTCATTTGAAGTCATTTTGAGGGGTCTATATGATAGAAAATGCCCAAGTGTGACACCATTCTAAAAACTGCACCCCTCAAGGTGCTCAAAACCACATTCAAGAAGTTTATTAACCCTTCAGGTGTTTAATAGGAATTTTTGGAATGTTTAAATAAAAATGATACATACATGCTAGCCACCTTAGGGAGAGACCCAAGTTGGGCTAAATGTAGCGGGACGAAAGAGACCGAAAAGCCCTCTACTTAAAGGAAATACATAGTGGATGCTTTCCTGAAACGGAAAGTACTTGCAAGCAGCATAATACAAAGAATAGCAGGTTTACCCACAATCCTTTGCAGTAGGCGGAGCTATGCAAATCATCTCTTTCCACCCCTGTCTAATCCACAGCGCTTGGAATCGCCAAGCGTGCAATGCTGCGGATTAGTTTCTAAATTTACACAGCCAACCAATTCCTACCTGTGGACACGTGTTTCGGGCTTTAGGCCCTCATCAGCACAGGGCTGCAATTGGTTGGCTGTATGGAGTGGGGCTCGGTGAGCAAGCGATACATACATGCTAGCCACCTTAGGGAGAGACCCAAGTGGCTAGCATGTATGTATCGCTTGCTCACCGAGCCCCACTCCATACAGCCAACCAATTCCAGCCCTGTGCTGATGAGGGCCTAAAGCCCGAAACACGTGTCCACAGGTAGGAATTGGTTGGCTGTGTAAATTTAGAAACTAATCCGCAGCATTGCACGCTTGGCGATTCCAAGCGCTGTGGATTAGACAGGGGTGGAAAGAGATGATTTGCATAGCTCCGCCTACTGCAAAGGATTGTGGGTAAACCTGCTATTCTTTGTATTATGCTGCTTGCAAGTACTTTCCGTTTCAGGAAAGCATCCACTATGTATTTCCTTTAAGTAGAGGGCTTTTCGGTCTCTTTCGTCCCGCTACATTTAGCCCAACTTGGGTCTCTCCCTAAGGTGGCTAGCATGTATGTATCGCTTGCTCACCGAGCCCCACTCCATACAGCCAACCAATTCCAGCCCTGTGCTGATGAGGGCCTAAAGCCCGAAACACGTGTCCACAGGTAGGAATTGGTTGGCTGTGTAAATTTAGAAACTAATCCGCAGCATTGCACGCTTGGCGATTCCAAGCGCTGTGGATTAGACAGGGGTGGAAAGAGATGATTTGCATAGCTCCGCCTACTGCAAAGGATTGTGGGTAAACCTGCTATTCTTTGTATTATGCTGCTTGCAAGTACTTTCCGTTTCAGGAAAGCATCCACTATAAATAAAAATGAACATTTAACTTTTTTACACAAAAAATTTACTTCAGCTCCAATTTGTTTTATTTTACCAAGGGTAACAGGAGAAATTGGACCCAAAAAGTTGTTGTCCAATTTGTCCTGAGTACGCTGATACCCCATATGTGGCAGTAAACCACTGTTTGGGCGCATGGGAGAGCTCGGAAGGGAAGGAGCGCAGTTTGACTTTTCAATGCAAAATTGACAGAAATTGAGATGGGACGCCATGTTGCGTTTGGAGAGCCACTGATGTGCCTAAACATTGAAACCCCCCACAAGTGACACCATTTTGGAAAGTAGACCCCCTAAGGAACTTATCTGGATGTGTGGTGAGCACTTTGACCCACCAAGTGCTTCACAGAAGTTTATAATGCAGAACCGTAAAAATAAAAAATCATATTTTTTCACAAAAATTATATTTTTGCCCCCAATTTTTTATTTTTCCAAGGGTAAGAGAAGAAATTGGACCTCAAAAGTTGTTGTCCAATTTGTCCTGAGTACGCTGATACCCCATATGTGGCAGTAAACCACTGTTTGGGCGCATGGGAGAGCTCGGAAGGGAAGGAGCGCAGTTTGACTTTTCAATGCAAAATTGACAGAAATTGAGATGGGACGCCATGTTGCGTTTGGAGAGCCACTGATGTGCCTAAACATTGAAACCCCCCACAAGTGACACCATTTTGGAAAGTAGACCCCCTAAGGAACTTATCTGGATGTGTGGTGAGCACTTTGACCCACCAAGGGCTTCACAGAAGTTTATAATGCAGAGCCATAAAAATAAAACAAAATTTTTTTCCCACAAAAATTATTTTTTAGCCCCCAGTTTTGTATTTTCCCTAGGGTAACAGGAGAAATTGGACCCCAAAAGTTGTTGTCCAATTTGTCCTGAGTACGCTGATACCCCATATGTGGGGGGGAACCACCGTTTGGGCGCATGGGAGGGTTCGGAAGGGAAGGAGCGCCATTTGGAATGCAGACTTAGATGGAATGGTCTGCAGGCGTCACATTGCGTTTGCAGAGCCCCTAATGTACCTAAACAGTAGAAACCCCCCACAAGTGACACCATTTTGGAAAGTAGACCCCCTAAGGAACTCATCTTGATGTGTTGTGAGAGCTTTGAACCCCCAAGTATTTCACTACAGTTTATAACGCAGAGCCATGCAAATAAAAAATATTTTTTTTCCACAAAAATTATATTTTAGCCCCCAGTTTTGTATTTTTCCAAGGTTAGCAGGAGAAATTGGACCCTAAATGTTGTTGTCCAATTTGTCCTGAGTACGCTGATACCCGATATGTGGGGGGGAACCACCGTTTGGGCGCATGGGAGGGCTCGGAAGGGAAGGAGCATCATTTGGAATGCAGACTTAGATGGATTGGTCTGCAGGCGTCACATTGCGTTTGCAGAGCCCCTAATGTACCTAAACAGTAGAAACCCCCCACAAGTGACCCCATATTGGAAACTAGACCCCTCAATGAACTTATCTAGATGTGTTGTGAGAACTTTGAACCCCCAAGTGTTTCACTACAGTTTATAACGCAGAGCCGTGAAAATAAAAAATCTTTTTGTTTTCCCACAAAAATTATTTTTTAGCCCCCAGTTTTGTATTTTCCCAAGGGTAACAGGAGAAATTGGTCCACAAAAGTTGTTGTCCAATTTGTCCTGAGTACGCTGATACCCCATATGTTGGGGTAAACCCCTGTTTGGGCACACAGGAGAGCTCGGAAGGGAAGGAGCACTGTTTTACTTTTTCAACGCAGAATTGGCTGGAATTGAGATCGGACGCCATGTCGTGTTTGGAGAGCCCCTGATGTGCCGAAACAGTGGAAACCCCCCAATTATAACTGAAACCCTAATCTAAACACACCCCTAACCCTAATTCCAACGGTAACCCTAACCACACCTCTAACCCTGACACACCCCTAACCCTAATCCCAACCCTATTCCCAACTGTAAATGTAATCTAAACCCTAACCCTAACTTTAGCCCCAACCCTAACTGTAGCCCCAACCCTAACCCTAACCCTAGCCCTAACCCTAGCCCTAACCCTAACCCTAACCCTAACCCTAGCCCTAACCCTAACCCTAGCCCTAACCCTAGCCCTAACCCTAACCCTAACCCTAGCCCTAACCCTAGCCCTAACCCTAGCCCTAACCCTAACCCTAGCCCTAACCCTAGCCCTAACCCTAGCCCTAACCCTAACCCTAACCCTAACCCTAGCCCTATCCCTAGCCCTAACCCTAGCCCTAACCCTAACCCTAGCCCTAGCCCTAACCCTAGCCCTAACCCTAGCCCTAGCCCTAACCCTAGCCCTAACCCTAGCCCTAACCCTAACCCTAATCCTAGCCCTAACCCTAGCCCTAATGGGAAAATGGAAATAAATACATTTTTTTTATTTTTCCCTAACTAAGGGGGTGATGAAGGGGGGTTTGATTTACTTTTATAGCGAGTTTTTTAGCGGATTTTTATGATTGGCAGCCGTCACACACTGAAAGACCCTTTTTATTGCAAAAAATATTTTTTGCAATACCACATTTTGAGAGCTATAATTTTTCCATATTTTGGTCCACAGAGTCATGTGAGGTCTTGTTTTTTGCGGGACGAGTTGACGTTTTTATTGAAAACATTTTTGGGCACGTGACATTTTTTTATCGCTTTTTATTCCGATTTTTGTGAGGAAGAATGACCAAAAGCCAGCTATTCATGAATTTCTATGGGGGAGGCGTTTATACCGTTCCGCGTTTGGTAAAATTGATAAATCAGTTTTATTCTTCGGGTCAGTACGATTACAGCGATACCTCATTTATATCATTTTTTTATGGTTTGGTGCTTTTATACGATAAAAACTATTTTACAGAAAAAATAATTATTTTTGCATCGCTTTATTCTCAGGACTATAACTTTTTTATTTTTTTGCTGACGATGCTGTATTGCGGCTCTTTTTTTGCGGGACAATATGACGCTTTCAGCGGTACCATGGTTATTTATATCTGTCCTTTTGATCGCGTGTTATTCCACTTTTTGTTCGGCGGTATGATAATAAAGCGTTGTTTTTTGCCTCGTTTTTTTTTTCTTACGGTGTTTACTGAAGGGGTTAACTAGTGGGACAGTTTTATAGGTCGGGTCGTTACGGACGCGGCGATACTAAATATGTGTACTTTTATTGTTTTTTTTTTTATTTAGATGAAGAAATGTATTTATGGGAATAATATATTTTTTTTTTTTTCATTATTTTGGAATATTTTTTTTTATTTTTTTTACACATTTGGAAAATTTTTTTTTTACTTTTTTACTTTGTCCCAGGGGGGGACATCACAGATCAGTGATCTGACAGTTTGCACAGCACTCTGTCAGATCACTGATCTGACATGCAGCGCTGCAGCCTTCACAGTGCCTGCTCTGAGCAGGCTCTGTGAAGCCACCTCCCTCCCTGCAGGACCCGGATCCGCGGCCATCTTGGATCCGGGGCTCGAGCAGGGAGGGAGGTGAGGAGACCCTCGCAGCAACGCGATCACATCGCGTTGCTGCGGGGGGCTCAGGGAAGCCCGCAGGGAGCCCCCTCCCTGCGCGGTGCTTCCCTGCACCGCCGGCACATCGCGATCATCTTTGATCGCGGTGTGCCAGGGGTTAATGTGCCGGGGGCGGTCCGTGACCGCTCCTGGCACATAGTGCCGGATGTCAGCTGCGATAAGCAGCTGACACCCGGCCGCGATCGGCCGCGCTCCCCCCGTGAGCGCGGCCGATCGGCTATGACGTACTATCCCGTCCAGGGTCAGATAAGCCCAGGGCACCTCGACGGGATAGTACGTCTAAGGTCACAGAGGGGTTAAAGGGCCACTGTCATCCCCTTCAGCCGTTATAAACTAAAAGAGCCACCTTGTGCAGCAGTAATGCTGCATTCTAACAAGGTGGCTATTTTAGTTTTTGGTGCATGTATTCCCAAAATAAATCGCTTTATTACTTCTCCAAAATACCTGTCTTTAACCAGGGAGGCAGGTCCTCACCCCCCTGCTTGAAACGCCACACTGCTGTCACTCAAATATTCAGGGGCTCCAGGCGCCGCCCCCTCCGCACTGTTTTCACATGAAATCCGGCGCCTGCGCTGTGTACTACTGTGTGGGGCAGGGTCAGTGAGATCTGGCCGTCTGACATCACAGCCAGGCTTGCAGACTGCACGTGTGCGGACAGTATGGCCACCAACCTTGGGAATCCCAGCACCGCAGTGTGTTATGCATTATGCACAGTGTGGGGCTGGGATTCATAGGCAGGGCAGCCGCACAGGCGCAGTCTGCAAGTCTGGCTGTGACATCAGATGGCCAGAGCTCACTGCACCTGCCCCACATAGTAGTACACAGCGCAGGTTCCGGATTTCATGCGAAAACAGCGCGGAGGGGGCGGCGCCCGGAGCCCCTGAATATTTGAGTGACGGCAGTGTGGCGTTTCAAGCAGGGGAGTGAGGACCTGCCTCCCTGGTTAAAGACAGGTATTTTGGAGAAGTAATAAAAAGCTTTATTTGGGGAATACATGCACCAAAAACTAAAAGAGCCACCTTGTTGGAATGCAGCATTACTGCTGCACAAGGTGGCTCTTTTAGTTTATAATGGCTGGAGGGGGTGACAGTGGCCCTTTAAACCATTTAGTCTTGCCATTCCACACGTTCATTATCAGACACAAAGTAAGCAGCAAAATTATATCTAATCTGGGCAACTTCCACAGCAGTCCTCAGAGGGTGACTTTGGTATTCATGCAATGTAACAGGTTCCTCAGTTTCTAAGTTGAGCCGCTCTTTTGCCATGATGTAGTTGTGTCGAAAAACACATGCTTTGACAACCTTATCAATAGTTTCAATTTTTAGATTAATATATATTCCCGAAATGTGCTATTTCCATACCAGCAATCCAAAGGCACACTGTACAGTTTTTCGTGCCCTTGTCAGTTGGTAGTTGTTAATTCTTTGCGTGTGATTTAAGTCCCGACTTGAATACGGTTTTAGGAGGTTGGCACACATTTGGAAGGCCTCATACCCAACCACAACAAATGGCATTGGTGGTCCTTCATTGTTGGCAAAAGGTTGTCGCTGTGGGAAATTAAAATCATTACCACACAATTGTTGGCCCATGTCCGAGTTTTTGAAAGTTTGTGAGTCATTTCCTCATCCAAATGAGCCAATATGTACGGCGACAAATCTGCACTCAGCATCAACATTCACCATTAGAGCAATGGGATAGTATTTTTTATAATTGAAGTACTCAGTTTCACTACCAGAAGGTTTCATAATCCTAATGGTTTGCCATCCACAGCCCCCAAGCAGTTAGGAAAATTACACATTGCCTGGAATTTGGCAGCATTTTCCAACCAGATTTAAGTTGTGGGTGGGGGAAGGAATTCTGGTAATGAAGGATTAAGGCCACCTTGCTATTGTAAGGTGACATTAAGCCAGATTAATAATGGAGAGGCGTCAATTACCTTCATTCGTGGTGATGCACCCTCTGCTGAATGCCCTTCGAGCGCGGGAGAAAAATCAGAAAAGTTCCCAGGCTCGAGTTCACATGAGGACAACCAGCAGAGGGAGCATCACTGCGACTGAAGGTAACTACAGTTCATTGACCTACTTTACATTCATTCGCTGAGGTTTTACAGCCAGGAGCACAGCTGCATTAGCAGAGCTCCTGTCTGTAAAAAAATTTAACCCCTTCAGATGGATTTACATCGTGGGACGTGACAGATCCTCGGAAGGTATGAGATATTGTTGTTTTTTTTATTTTTCCTTTGTTACAGAGCGAGGGTGTTCAGGTGGATTACCAGGATAATAAAATATTCCAACAACCAGTGTTTTTATTTCATTAAAAGACTGTGTAATAATGTGTTTGTGTTTTTTTTACCATTTCAGACTATTAACCCTTCATTACCCCATATCCCTCCGCTACATGGGAGTGGGAAGAGAGTGGTCAAGTGCCAGAATAGGTGCATCTTCCAGATGTGCCTTTTCTGGGGTGACTGGGGGCAGATGTTTTTACCCAGGGGGGGAGGGAAATAACCATGGAACCTCTCCAGGCTATTAATATCTGCCCTCAGTCACTGGCTTTACTACTCTGGCGGAGAAAATTGCTCGGAGGCCCACGCCAATTTTTTCAGCCATTTAACCCTTTAATTTAATAGCAAGAGCGCCCAAATGTAGCACATACACACTACTAACATTATTAGTGTGGAATATGCAAAAAAAATGGGGATATGAGATGGTTTACTATATGTAAACCATGTCTCATATCATGTCGGGTTTAGGAAGGACATAGCAAAGCGGCAATTGAATTACCAGCTTTTAAGCTATCTAGCACTGTTATGACCTGGTGGTTAGGAGCACCCGGAATGACCTGATAGTTAAACCTCATACAGGACGAGCTCTGGGATGTGGGAGCTCTGCTGACCGCAAGCCCTAATCCTATCACACACACTAGAAATAGCCGTGGAGCGCTCCTGACCAGACCTGGGCGCCTCGTCACAACGATAAAAATTAGCAAAGCCCAGGAACTTCTGCAAGCTCTTCACAGATGTCAGCTGAGTCCAATCGTAAATGGCCTGAACTTTAACAGGGTCCATCTCGATAGTAGAAGGGGAAAAAATGAAACCCAAAAATGAAACCTTCTGAACTCCAAAGAGACACTTTGACCCCTTCACAAACAAGGAATTCGCACGAAGGACCTGGAACACCATTCTGACCTGCTTCACATGAGATTCCCAATCATCCGAAAAGACCAAAATGTCATCCAAATATACAATCATGAATCTATCCAGGTACTCTCGGAAGATGTCATGCATAAAGGACTGAAACACAGATGGAGCATTAGAAAGCCCGAATGGCATAACCAGGTACTCAAAATGGCCCTCGGGCGTATTAAATGCCGTCTTCCATTCATCACCCTGTTTAATTCGCACAAGATTATACGCACCACGAAGATCTACCTTGGTGAACCAACTAGCCCCCTTAATCCGAGCAAATAAATCAGACAGCAGCGGCAAAAGATACTGAAATTTGACTGTGATCTTATTAAGAAGGCGGTAATCAATACAAGGTCTCAAAGAACCATCCTTCTTGGCCACAAAAAAGAACCCTGCTCCCAATGGTGACGACGACGGACGAATATGACCCTTCTCCAAGGATTCCTTTATATAACTCCGCATAGCGGCGTGCTCTGGCACAGATAAATTAAACAGACGGCCCTTAGGAAACTTACTACCAGGAATCAAATCAATAGCACAGTCGCAATCCCTATGAGGAGGTAGGCCACCAGATTTGGGCTCTTCAAATACATCCCGGTAATCTGATAAAAACTCAGGGACTTCAGAAGGAGTGGAAGGTGAAATTGAGAGCAATGGAACATCACCATGTACCCCCTGACAACCCCAGCTGGACACAGACATAGATTTCCAATCCAACACTGGATTATGGACCTGTAACCATGGCAACCCCAAAACGACCACATCATGCAGATTATGCAACACCAAAAAGCGAATATCCTCCTGATGTGCAGGAGCCATGCACATGGTCAATTGAGTCCAGTACTGAGGCTTATTCTTGGCCAAAGGCGTAGCATCAATTCCTCTCAATGGAATAGGATACTGCAAGGGCTCCAAGAAAAAACCACAGCGCCTGGCAAACTCCAAGCCCATCAAATTCAGGGCAGCGCCTGAATCCACAAATGCCATTACAGAATAGGACGACAGAGAGCAAATCAGAGTAACGGACAAAAGAAATTTAGACTGTACCATACCAATGGTGGCAGACCTAGCAAACCGCTTAGTGCGCTTAGGACAATCGGAGATAGCATGAGTGGATTCACCACAGTAAAAACACAGCCCATTCCGATGTCTGTGTTCTTGCCGTTCAGCTCTGGTCAAAGTCCTATCACACTGCATAGGCTCAGGCCTATGCTCAGAGAATACCGCCAGATGGTGCACAGCTTTGCGCTCACGCATGCGCCGATCGATCTGAATGGCCAAAGACATAGACTCATTCAGACCAGCAGGCATGGGAAATCCCACCATGACATCCTTAAGGGCTTCAGAAAGACCCTTTCTGAAAATTGCCGCCAGGGCACATTTTCTAAACTTTTGACAGTACACCTCCGCTTCATCCTGACCCTGACACAAAGCCAGCAAGATTTTCTCTGCCTGATCCACTGAATTTGGTTCATCATAAAGCAATCCAAGCGCCAGAAAAAACGCAACAACATCACGCAATGCAGGATCTCCTGACGCAAGGGAAAATGCCCAGTCTTGAGGGTCACCACGCAGCAAAGAAATAATGATTTTTACCTGTTGAACGGGGTCACCAGAGGAGCGGGGTTTCAAAGCTAGAAACAGTTTACAATTATTTTTGAAATTCAAGAACCTAGATCTATCCCCAGAAAATAAGTCAGGAATAGGAATTCTAGGCTCTAACATAGGATTCTGAACCACAAAATCTTGAATGTTTTGTACCCTTTCAGTGAGATGATCCACACAAGAGGACAGACCTTGAATGTCCATATCTACACCTGTGTCCTGAACCACCCAAAGGTCTAGGGGAAAAGAAAGACAAAACACAGTGCAAAGAAAAAAAATGGTCTCAGAAGTTCTCTTATCCCTCTATTGAGATGCATTAATACTTAATAATTAATATATATATATATATATATATATATATATATATACCTATACCTATTCTATGTGTCCACACTTATTCTACCTATTCTATTGTAAGCTGTCAGTGTGATTTTACTGTACACCGCACTGAATTGCCGGTTTTTCTCTCTAACACCGCTGCGTATTTCTCGCAAGTCACACTGCTGGTCCTTGTGTAATCCGTATTTTTCTGGCCCCCATAGACTTTCATTGGCGTATTTTTTGCGCAGTATGGTGGCAAACGCAGCATGCTGCAATTTTCTATGGCCATAGAAGACCGTATAATACGGATCAGTAAAATACGGCTGATAGGAACTGGGGCATATAGAAGCATTGTACCGTATGCAATCCGTATTTTCAGCACCTCTCTTACGTCCGTAAAACACGGTAGTGTGACGCCGGCCTAAGCAAGCGTTTGCACACGTTTCTGCATGCGTTTGCGCATGCAGATGATACACTGTACACATATATGCAAATGTGAACTTACTCTAAATAACATAATATAATTTACTTTTTCTTAATGTATGAAATTCAAGAACAGAATTTATTGAATAAAATATATTTTGTTTAGGTAAAGTAACTTAAAATCCAATAATGTATTTGTTTTCCCTGTTGATAATGTATGCTAGAAAGCATTATACATACAATTTGTTTTTAATAAGTACTGGTTTTCCTTTTGGGAATGAGACACATTTCTGCCTGTTTGCTTTGTGCTCAGCCATGCATATTATTATGTCCTTTTTTGTAGCCAGGTTTATTAAGCCGGTTTGTTGCATATAATTACTGCATAAGAAATAAACCTAGTTGCCATATAATTAACACAAAATTACTTTCTCGTTTGGGAGATAATGTTATTTTTACTAGCACATTAAATGTAATGTCATTCATCTGCTCCAACTGTACAAATATAAACTTTATAGTTGCTTTATAAAACATTGAAGATGACACTCTAAATGAAAATTAAGTATGTCAGTCTTGTTGTATATCAGTAGTCTATAATATTTGAATACTTATTTAAAGCAATTCTATTTCAGTGGCATGTCATAGGTTTCAAGACACCAATTATTTACAATTGCTGTATAAATCATTACATCAAAGGGCATGTGCAGCTGAGGAAGCATACCTTACCAAAACAATCATTAATTGGTGTTATCAAAAATAAATACTTTAATCACATTTACATTTGAAATTCCAAGAAAGGATAATTTTTTATAGTAATGACGATAAAATTATATACATTGAGAGTACAATTGATTTAAAAAATAGTTTCAATCTTAGATGATTGTCCATCTAAATGTATTCATAGTTAATGTATGTAACATCACTGCCGTCACCCCTTCATGGCTTCCCATTCCCCACCATGCAGGGACAATGGTGTACTCACCACTCCAGGCTGTGCAGTGAGTTCCACGTCCCCTGCTTGTTGTGTGCATACTTTCTGGCTGCATGCTTAAGGCAGACGCGCATGCACTTCCTGATTCTTAAAGGAAAATTCAGCACATACTTAATGTGTCCCCAGCCTATTGCTGATGGGCACTAGGTACTTAAAACACCTCCAAATGTTGGGACATGCCTGAGCAACATTCTCTTTCAGTGCATTTGTGCAACTGCTGAATTACCAGCTTCTATCCTACTACTGTCACCCTGGGGGCTGAATATCCAGGCCTGAACCCGGTATCTGTACGTGTATTTGATCTTTCCTGTGTCTGCCATCCTGGGGGCTGAGAACGCAGGCCCAAACCCTGAACCTGTATTTTTGCCTGCCCTTGTCTAAATTAGGACCTATCCTTGAACCTGTTTGTATCCAAGTCTGGATCTTTCCCTAAACCTACTGTGTCTGTTTCTATACCTATTCCTAAAACCTGCAGTGTCTGAACTTTTACCTGTTCCTAAAACTTGCAATGGTTGAACAAGTTCCTATCCCTAAAACCTGCAGTGTTTAACCTGTTCTTATCCCTAAATCGGCAGTGTCTGAACCTACATCAATCCCTAAAATCTGCAGTATCTGAACCTGTTTCTATCTCTGAAACCTGCAGTGTATGATCGAGTACCTATCTCTAATCTGGTGTCACTATGCAAAATTTGTGTTTAGTGAGTACACTTGCTACTTTTTTGTAATTAACCTTTGGGAACTTGTTCCTGTCTGTCTTGTCTGTACCTAAACTTGTATACAACCTGTGGGAACCTGATTCTGTCTACTCTTTGTGAAGAGTCTTGTTTTGCTCATCCCCATCTGCAGTTCCCTGTTTATCCGCACTTGTGGTCCAGTAGCCCCTTGCCAGAGACGAAGTACTCCTTGAAGTGGCTACTCTGGCCTGTCTCAACTGGGTCCTACACTTGCCTGCCTATATACCAGTTGTGTCCTCCAGCATCTTAATACCTCATTGAGGGTTCAGCTGCCATGTCACCGAGCTCAGTCCCGATATAGCACCTGGTCATGCCTCCCCGTGCTCTCCTCGAGGAAATGTCAGTTGCCGTGCATTCAGGATAAGTCTTGAGGAGGCACTTACTCATGCTCCTCGATGCTCTCTTCAGTTCACAAGCACAATGGGACCACAATCCACGTCAATACAGATGTTGACATACCATTGGTGCAATATGTGTAGACGCACACTGCCCAAGAAGTAAGGGGGCCACATCTACCTCTAAAACACATAGGAATGTGCATTATGATGAGTTATTAGACATCGAAGGGCCCATATATTGTTCTTCCGCAGGGGTTGCTTTCTGTCTGTGTTTGCTCCTTCCCCAATATATTAATTTCAACTAACATTATTCTGTTTAACTACTTATTTCTCTCCAAAATTTAAAGTATGCTTTTTTTCAGTTATGTCATGTCATCTAATAGCAACCCCAACGGAGTGACATGGCTTTGTAATCCGTAAAGGTAGTCACATCTCAGCTAACTGAACTTCTGTTTGATAAAATTGCATGGACTATACAACTGAAGTCCTTCCTAAAGGTAGACAGAAGCTGCTATCATTAATAATGATGATTACTGCATAGATACTGTTGCATAGTTATGGTTTTAAGATAAATTATTACGGTATTTGCTTATTTAGAGAAAAATACAATTAATGATAATCACAGTTTCATACAAAAAGACAAATATTTCTGATGGTCATATCATGGTCATGTAATGCTGTACTGATGCTCTATGGAAATTACAGCAGAGAAATAAAATGCAAAGTGAGAGCCAGGAATCAAGATGGAGGTTAAAGGGAAGAAAACTGAAAGCAAAACTAATTAGAATTCAGTATAATATATTTAATGGAATAGCATAGTGTGACAGACGATAGTGAGGGTATAAAAAATAATGAATGCTTTCATAACTCTTAAAAATCAGGATTATTATTTACAATAGAAGTAATTAATATTTTATATAAACAATATATTATTGGAAAAACATGTCTTCTTGTATACCAAAAATTCCAATGCATACAAAATAAAATACCTAGTATTTTCATATATTAGAGTCATTCAGAGCATCCTAACAGATTGATTTTGCATGTTACACCTTGATAGTTTAACCCATTCACAACCATTCAACCATTCATGACACGCTGTGGCTGTTGACTGTTAATTTCTGCTGTGAATCTCTGAAAGCGGTATCTAATACGTGCCGGCAGGTGGGCTCGTCATTCCACATGCCTATCAGCGCATCCATGATGTGAGCCCTCACCTGTAGCTGACATTCATAGGAGATCGTGTTTTTAGCTATACATAGCACAGGCAATCAGATAATCACAGCTTCAAGTTCCCTAAAGAGACCAATAGGCCTGACTCTGTGGCACCCCTAGGGGTATTTGCCACAAAAATAGTTACTGACACTAAATACAGGTACTAAGATAGCAAAACTGCACTACCACCTCCGGCCAGAAGGGGGAGCTCCAGAGACTCCCCTTGATCCATTCTGGTCTGAGAGAAAAACTGGCAGTTGGGCTAAGGAGCTGAAAGTGAGAGGTCATACAACTGAATTTCTAACAGTCCTATGACGGTTTCCAGGCCCAAATCACCGGCCTGAGGAGAAAAGGGACGGAGAAAAAGGACATTGTGAGAACCGGGTAGCATTAATCACTACCCAGAACAGGCGCAAAGACGGATACCGGATCCGTGGCTGTATTCATTATATATAATACAGCAACCGGAAAAACGTGAGGTGATATCAGCTTCACTAGGGCCGGACGCAGCAACAGACACAGAGTTCAGCGGTACTCCTGGAGGGGGTAAGCCGATAAAAGGACTCGGGTTGCCCGTCGAACCAGGACCCGGAGGGGACAGATTGGGCCGGCAGCCAGTTCACATACAGCAGCAGGGCCACACAGAAATTGCGTACAATAAGAGGCGAAGACCCCGGCAGGGTCAAAGTAACTCAGAGTTCCCATACAGACTCCGGTGACAGGACTGGTTGTAAATCCTTTTATGTTAAAGTAAACTGGTTAAACGTTTCAGTGCCTCAGACTTTCATTTGGACAATAGCTATCTATCCAGGATCAGGATCATCACCGCTGGGAGAACCTGTTGCTGATCAAGTAAGTGCCTGTTCCCTCACGATACCCCTTACACTGTGCATTGCCTGAGGCCACAGCACCGGGTCAAGCCAACCGTGACATCTCCCTCAAGAGACAGACCCCATTGGTCCGGTGCTGGGTACCCCGGTCTCCTGGGCGTCACAATTGGCGTCACGAACAGGATTCAGCCAGCCCGTATACCGGGTATTGTGTGCCGTGTTTGGAGCCCAAAACTGTGAAAACTTGGATGAAAAATCTTGAAAATTGACTTTATTAAAGAAAATTCCATTTCCCATTAAAAACTATTGAAAGTGACTTTTTCCCATTGGTTATAATGGAGTAAAGATGGCTGCCATCACCTCATAACCGTTAGGCACGAGACTGTTAATTGAGCTATGCCATTACCTGAGCCCCAGTCTGACTGAAAAACTTCAGAATCCGCCATTACAGAGCGCGTGGCGGGCGGGAGCAGCAGGGGGCGTGTCATTGTGGGCGGCACCTAGCTGAGCGCTCTGACGTCAGAGCAAGGGAAAAACCAATCCTGCTGCGCAGCGTAACTAATCTACACTATCCCGACGGAAGCGGAGGACCGGAAGGGTCCGAATTAACTAAGGGGGCACAGTATGTCGCAGCACGGAGACGCCGCAGCACCCGGCGACGCTAATGCAGCTGAAAGACAGAGTGTCAATAGAGAGTCCGGTAGCGCAGCGGTGCAAGGAGCGGCGCCCATCATGCCAGTGCTGATGCCATATACCCCGGGTGGCCCGTGGCTTCCAATGTACCAATGTATGAAGGTGAGCCTAATACCCTTGACGATTTCAGAGAAAAGATGCTGGCCCATTTTGACATGTTCCCCGTGGGTGAAGTTCAGCGTGTTAGTCTCCTGATGATGCAGTTAAGTGGCCATGCTAAGCGAGAAGTCACAGCATGGGCAGCTGATCTAAAAGGCACTGTTGAACGCATATTTGCTGGATTAAAAGCTACATTTGAAACCACGGCCAGCAGCAAAGCTAAAATACGATTCTTTAATTGCAAACAAAAAGCTAATGAGGGCGTGAGAGACTTTGCCTTAAACCTGCAGGAAGCCCTTAAATCACTTACAGTGGCTGAACCCATTTTTAACACCGGAGCGGATAAACTGCTAAGAGATCAATTTATTGAGGGACTCTACACCCCTTCTCACCGGGGGCATGTGAGCATGCTTGTTTTTAAGAACCCTGAATTGACATTTGCCCAATTAAAGGAGAGCGCTATACGTCTCCAGCTGGCAGAGGCACCTCGGGATCAGGATCCTGCGCAACCCATGGCAGAGGCACCTCAACAACAGGGAGTGCCAGTGACATCAGCTTTGTCTGGGGCCATTGCTAAGCCCCTGGGGCCCAGTACTAATGAGGCATTTCAACAAAAGCTTGACTCTTTAGCTGATGTTGTTGCTTCAATGGCTAAAACCATGCAGGAGATGAGAGGACACAAGATGGAGTTGGCAAACTGTAGAGAGGATGTTCCATGGATGAGACCCCGGAGATACCCGACATGGAGAGGACGACCCCGCGACCGCTACCAACCGGATGGACAGCCCATTTGCCGCCGTTGCCAGCAGCCAGGCCACTTTGCACGAGATTGTGATTTAAATGGGAATCCCCTGGGAATGCGGGCCGCTTCGCAGGAATGAACTTTCAAGGCCCAACACCCTGGCACGACAGGTACATCGGAGGACGACCCATTATCCCTATCGTGCTGGACGGAATTCCCCTCAACGCTTTGCTGGACACAGGTTCCCAGATTTCATCTATACCGTATATTCTTTATAAGAGGTACTGGGCTGATGCAGATATTGATAAAGGGCCCTCTGATGTTGATCTAGATATATGGGCCAGTAATGGTAAGTTGGTACCGAAACTAGGATTCAGGGAGATGACCATAAAGATTGGTAAAGTAGAATTGAAGAAACAGGGTATAATTGTTGTTGATATTGACCGGTGGAACTGTGAACCCACTGTATTGATAGGAATGAATGTGTTAGAGAACTGCTTTTCCGAAGTTATTTCTGTCTTACAGCAAATTGCTGAAACTGCCCAATCCTACCAGCATAGAGTTCTCCGGAGGGAAATAAAAGTATTGATGTTAAGGCAACAGGTAGAAGTTGCAGGTGGAGAAATCGGCAGTGTGAGGGTAAGTGATCCAACGTCTATTGTAATCCCACCAAAAACAGAAATGCTGGTATGGTGTAGAGCAGCCATTGGTACTAAGGGACGAGATTATCAAGCCTTAATAGAACCAGTGTACACCGACAGCAGGCCCACTATACTCACAGCACGAGGGGTAGTCGAGGTACACCGGGGACGAGTGCCGGTACGACTTTTGAACTGTGGAGAGGAAGAGGTCACTTCGCCAAGGTATGCTACAGTGGCAAAGCTATTTACTGTTGACAACAAAGCCATCACAACCATTGAGCCCTTAGAACCAACCTGTCAGGTGGAAGTCAACGGCTCAGATGGAGAATTGGAGGATTGGTGCCAACAGCTACACGTGGGCATAAATTCAACACCTACCCATCAAAAACAAGGGGTGTATAGGCTAGTGACGGAATATGAACAAGTCTTCAGTAAACACCCATTGGACTTCGGACGGATAGAAGGGGTAGAACACACAATCCCCACCGGTGACCATCCCCCAATAAAAGAAAGATATAGACCCATACCGCCCGCTCACTATCAATGTGCAAAAGATATGCTGAGGGAGATGAAACAGGCCGGGGTAATAAGAGACAGCTGTAGCCCCTGGGCGGCCCCTCTAGTGATTGTCAAAAAGAAGGATGGAACCATGAGAATGTGTGTAGACTACCGGCGGATTAATAACATCACCCATAAAGACGCCTACCCCTTGCCTAGGATAGAAGAGTCCTTGACTGCTTTGAAATCTGCTAATTATTTTTCCACCTTAGACTTAACAAGCGGATATTGGCAAGTCCCTGTGGCTGAGAGAGATAAGGAAAAGACGGCATTCACCACACCAATGGGTCTATATGAATTTAATCGCATGCCGTTCGGACTCTGCAACGCATCCGGTACCTTCCAGCGACTGATGGAATGCTGCCTCGGACACAAGAACTTCGAGACTGTCCTCCTGTACCTAGATGATGTGATCGTCTACTCAAAGACTTACGAACAACACTTAATAGACCTGGCAGAAGTGTTCGAAGCCTTATCCAGGTATGGCATGAAAGTCAAGCCATCCAAATGTCACCTTCTCAAGCCAAAGGTACAGTACCTGGGACACATCGTGAGTTCGGATGGAGTAGCACCAGATCCCGAGAAAATAAGCGCCATAAGGGATTGGCCAAGACCTACCAGCGCAAAAGAAGTGAGACAATTCCTGGGATTGGTGGGTTACTATCGCAGATTTATAAAAGGATTTACCAAGTTGGCAGCACCCTTGCAAGACACCTTGGTAGGGCAGACGAAGAAACCTTCAAACCGAAACCCTCCTTTTCAGTGGAACGACGAAAGGGAAGACTCCTTTGACCAACTAAAGAAGGCACTAACCGGAGAAGAGGTTCTGGCATACCCAGATTACCATCAACCTTTCATTCTCTACACCGATGCCAGTAATGTGGGACTAGGAGCGGTGCTGTCACAAAAGCAAGAAGGTCGGGAGAAAGTAATCGCCTTTGCAAGTAGAAAGCTCCGGCCTACTGAAAGAAATTCAGAAAATTACAGTTACTTCAAATTGGAACTACTGGCAGTAGTTTGGGCTGTGACTGAACGTTTCAAACACTATCTGGCCGCTGCAGAATTTATTGTCTATACTGACAACAATCCGTTGACCCACCTGGACACAGCCAAATTAGGTGCGTTAGAAAAGCGATGGATAGCCCGGTTATCTAATTACAACTTCATAATCAAGTATCGAGCAGGTCGCAAGAATGGAAATGCCGATGCCCTATCCCGGATGCCACACTTGAGAGATGTAGAAGAGGAAACGGGGGAGCTTGAAGAAATTGAATTACCAGCCTTCCATCATCCCAAGGCAAAACATCATCAGTCAAGTACCTATCAGAAACAACAAGAGGTGAATTTTAATCCGTTAGCACACCATAGATGGGCTGACACCCAAGACAGCAATCCGGCTGTGAAGTTGGTGAAGGAACTGCTGACTGAGCAAAGTGCATATCCCGATGGGGATGCCCCAGAAGAGACGCATCAACTCTGGAAAGAGAGAGGCAAAATGTTCCTGTATCAAGGGAAGCTCTGTAGAAGGTACACCAATCCGAAAACACATGAATTGGTTTGGCAAATTATCGTGCCTAAACAAGATGTCAAGATGGTCCTCGAAGCTTACCATAATGGTGCTGGTCACTTCGGTTGGAAAAAGTTAGAAGTACTTCTAAGAGAAAGATTTTATTGGGTCGGGATGAGAAAATCAATCGAACAGTGGTGCAGAAATTGTGGCCCGTGTAACCTCAGAAGAAACGATCAAAAGAACCAAAGAGCACCACTGCAGCCCATAATCACCAAACAACCACTTGAACTTGTAGCCATGGACCATGTGAAGTTGACACCAAGCCGGTCTGGCTATGTCTATGCCTTGACAATCGTGGACCATTATTCACGCTTCTTGGTAGTAGTACCCGTAAAAGATCTGACAGCAAAAACAGCAGCCAAAGCGTTCCAAACGTACTTTTGTAGACCCCATGGATATCCGGAACAGGTTCTCACCGACCAAGGTACAGCCTTTGAATCAGAGATCTTCAGAGAATTCTGTAATATGTATGGTTGCAAAAAGATCCGGACGACGGCTTATCATCCACAAACAAACGGCTTATGCGAGAAGATGAACCATATTGTAATAGACCTACTAAAGACTTTACCTGAGACAGAAAGGAATCAATGGCCAGAGAAATTGCCTGACTTGGTGGATCTGTATAATCATGTCCCGGTGAGCTCCACCAATTGCACCCCAGCTTACCTTATGCGTGCAAGACCCGGCCAATTACCAATCGATCTAGAAATGGGAATTCTGAAACCAGACGCAGAAGTCCAAGACTCCAATTGGGATATCATACGGCAAAAGCAGTATCGCCAAGTGCAAGAGTGTGTGGAAAGAAGCCTTCAGCAAACTAGAGAAAGACAAGAGCGAACTTTCAACCAGAATGCTCTAGCGACCCCATTAAGACCGGGTGACCAAGTGCTCAAGAGAAATTGTCGAACCAATAAACTAGACAATCAGTGGGAAGCCGTACCCTACACAGTTTTACCAACAAGAATGGATAATCCTAAAATGTGTCTCATTAGCAAAAACGGGGGCTTATCATCTGTACTAGTGTCAAGAGACAATCTTAAATTATGTCCGGAAGCATTGAAAGAGACAGAAGTTGTCCAGCCAGAACCAGAAGTTATTCAACCCATGCAGGTCCAACCAGTAAAGGAAAAAGAAGAGGAAATGTATCACACCTGTATAGGAGACTTTCCCAAAACCCTACTAACATACCATGGTGCAGTAGTGGTTCCCATGGTGGCCTTTTACCCAACACCGAACCCAATACCAGAAGTCCCAAGACAGGAAGAGGCTGACCCCGTACTACAGGAGATTCCAGGCCAGGAAGAACAGATTCCTGATCAGAGTGATCCCATTCACGGTGGACTTGCCAACTCCATAGTCGTGGAATTATCTTTAGCAGAGCGGGCAGATACTACATCCGCAGTAGACAGTAGTACACCACATGAAGAGACACCGCCATTACGTAGATCACAGCGTAGTACCCAGGGTCAATTACCGGCCAGGTATGCAGATTACCAACTATAAAGCTCATAATGTGAATTGTATATATGTTATGCCGTATATAGTTAAACAGAAAATGTAGTATAGTCATTGTTATCAGTCTGCAACGTTTAAGCCCAGTGCCTACAGTGACTTGTCTGTATGAACTTATTGCATATTCTTGAACTTTTTATCAGCCCGGAGGCACTAAATCAAAGCTCCGGAAAGACTGCTTTTTGAACTTTGCTTTTTGCTCTTTTTGAACTTTCTGTAGACTTTATATTGGTAACTCCGTTGGAAAAATGGAACTAAATTCTTGGACACAAAGTGCAGTGCCTTTCCTAGTACCTTCAAGGATAGAACTGTATTAATGGACGCTATTTGAAGTGACTTTTTACAGAACTCTATTTTTGTTTCCTTGAGTGGTTTTTGTAACTTTTCATTTTTAAGACTCTGTACATATTAATTGCTATTTCAAAATGTTATCGTCCCACAGTCCCGGAGTACTGTTCTTAACTAAGGGGGAATGTGGCACCCCTAGGGGTATTTGCCACAAAAATAGTTACTGACACTAAATACAGGTACTAAGATAGCAAAACTGCACTACCACCTCCGGCCAGAAGGGGGAGCTCCAGAGACTCCCATTGATCCATTCTGGTCTGAGAGAAAAACTGGCAGTTGGGCTAAGGAGCTGAAAGTGAGAGGTCATACAACTGAATTTCTAACAGTCCTATGACGGTTTCCAGGCCCAAATCACCGGCCTGAGGAGAAAAGGGACGGAGAAAAAGGACATTGTGAGAACCGGGTAGCATTAATCACTACCCAGAACAGGCGCAAAGACGGATACCGGATCCGTGGCTGTATTCATTATATATAATACAGCAACCGGAAAAACGTGAGGTGATATCAGCTTCACTAGGGCCGGACGCAGCAACAGACACAGAGTTCAGCGGTACTCCTGGAGGGGGTAAGCCGATAAAAGGACTCGGGTTGCCCGTCGAACCAGGACCCGGAGGGGACAGATTGGGCCGGCAGCCAGTTCACATACAGCAGCAGGGCCACACAGAAATTGCGTACAATAAGAGGCGAAGACCCCGGCAGGGTCAAAGTAACTCAGAGTTCCCATACAGACTCCGGTGACAGGACTGGTTGTAAATCCTTTTATGTTAAAGTAAACTGGTTAAACGTTTCAGTGCCTCAGACTTTCATTTGGACAATAGCTATCTATCCAGGATCAGGATCATCACCGCTGGGAGAACCTGTTGCTGATCAAGTAAGTGCCTGTTCCCTCACGATACCCCTTACACTGTGCATTGCCTGAGGCCACAGCACCGGGTCAAGCCAACCGTGACATCTCCCTCAAGAGACAGACCCCATTGGTCCGGTGCTGGGTACCCCGGTCTCCTGGGCATCACAACTCCAATTACGATTAATAGGTCAGTCCTCTTCTCATATCAAAAAGTGAGACAAGTGTCATGCATATGCCCTGCGTATGTCACTCCGTATATCATGCAAGTGGATTGCGAGTGTGTCCATATACCATGCATATGCAATATAATATAAGGATGTTTTCAACATCATCTTTTAGAAACTATAATACTCTATGTAAAATTAAACTGAACCTGTCAGCAAGATTGTGCTCAGTAACCTATTTCTAAATAACATGAAAACAGCCATATTATCCACCTTATCGTGCTACAGAGCAGGAGCCGCCTACCTGATGAATGCGATTTTTTTTAAAAACCATACTGCATAGATTTATGTAAAGCAGGGAGCAGGTCACTGAGGGATCAATGACCTGTCATAAGCCATACAGATGAATATGTAATCAGAGTACAACATGAAGACCCTGACACAGGACATATATGCCGACGCCGGCAGCAGAGGAGATGGAGAAATTAATTTATCTGTCTCAACCGCAGCTATGCTCCATTTCTACAGTATCATGCGTGAGGATTGGAGCACAGATGCATAACACTCCCTATCACAGCAGAGCAGGAGCCAAAGGTCGTTAGCATATCACATCCTATGCTCTCGCATCAGATCCTATACTCTGGTGTGACTCCAGCCTTAAGGTACCGTCACATTAAGCATTTAGGTCGCTAGGAGACGTCAAACACCGGCAACAGCAGAACGATGCAGGAGCGATCCAGTGACGTACTTATCGTTCTCGCTGGCTGTTGCTCCATGAAAAAACATTGCAGGCATCGATGCTTTTGCTGTCAAACATGATGAATCACGCCGACCTGACGACCAAATAAAGTTCCGGACTTTCAGCGACGACCAGCGATGTCACAGCGAGATCCTGATCGCTGCTGCGTGTAAAACACAATGAGATCGCTATCCAGGACACTGCAACGTCATGGATCGCTGTCGTTCTCGTTGGAAAGTTGTTCAGTCTGAAGGTGCCTTTAGTTACCTAGTTGCTAGTAGTTGTAACCAAGGTTACCTAAAGTCTTGCAACGCCTGCAGATGAGGAAAAAGACATAGCAATTCAGATAAATACTAAATTCTAATTGGAAGTATTTGCTAGTAATATTTTTATAACACCTAATACATATTGAAATAGAATTTGGAGATGTGAATGCCCCTTTACATACATTAACCATGAACAAAGTTTTACAAAATAAAGAAAAAAAAAACAAGACAGCACAAAAGTTCAAATCACCTCTCTTTTGCCCCATTAACCCCTTCCCGACCTTTGACGCCACGTAGGCATCATGAAAGTCGGTGCCAATCCGACCCATGACGCCTATGTGGCGTCATGGAAAGATCGCGTCCCTGCAGATTGGGGGAAAGGGTTAACTCCCATTTCACCCGATCTGCAGGGACAGGGGGAGTGGTAGTTTAGCCCAGGGGGGGTGGCTTCACCCCACCGTGGCTACGATCGCTCTGATTGGCTGTTGAAAGTGAAACTGCCAATCAGAGCGATTTGTAATATTTCACCTATTATAACTGGTGAAATATTACAATCCAGCCATGGCCGATGCTGCAATATCATCGGCCATGGCTGGAAACACTAATGTGCCCCCACCCCACCCATCGCCCCCCCAGCCCTCCGATCTGTCCGGTACACTGCTCCGGCTCCCCTCCGTCCTGTGCTCCGCTCCCCCCGTGCTTTTGTCCGCTCCCCCGTGCTCCAATCACCCTCCCCGTGCTCCAATCACCCCCCCTGCACTCCGATCCACCCCCCCGTGCTCCGTTACACCCCACGTGCTCCGTTACACCCCCCGTGCTCCATTCCACCCCCCCGTGCTCCATTCCACCCCCCCATGCTCCGATCCCCCCCCCGTGCTCCCCCCAACCCCATCATACTTACCGATCCTGCCGGGGTCCGTCCGTCTTCTCCCCGGGCGCCGCCATCTTCCAAAATGGCGGGCGCATGCGCAGTGCGCCCGCCGAATCTGCCAGCCGGCAGATTCGTTCCAAAGTGCATTTTGATCACTGAGATAGATTATATCTCAGTGATCAAAATAAAAAAATTAATAAATGACCCCCCCCCCCCCTTTGTCACCCCCATAGGTAAGGACAATAAAAAATAAAGAATTTTTTTTCCACTAATGTTAGAATAGGGTTAGGGGTAGGGTTAGGGTTAGGGCTAGGGTTAGGGCTAGAGCTAGGGCTAGGGTTAGGGCTAGGGTTAGGGTTAGGGCTAGGGTTAGGGGTAGGGTTAGGGGTAGGGTTAGGGGTAGGGTTAGGGTTAGGGGTAGGGTTAGGGGTAGGGTTAGTGGTAGGGGTAGGGTTAGGGGTAGGGTTAGGGGTAGGGTTAGGGTTAGGGGTAGGGTTAGGGTTAGGGGTAGGGTTAGGGTTAGGGTTTAGGGTAGGGTTAGGGTTAGGGGTAGGGTTAGGGCTAGGGTTAGGGCTAGGGTTAGGGTTTCGGTATGTGCACACGTATTCTGTTCCTCTGCGGATTTTTCCGCTGCGGATTTTAAAAAATCCGCAATGCTAAACCGCTGCGGATTTATGGCGGATTTACCGCGTTTTTTCTGCACATTTCACTGCGGTTTTACAACTGCGATTTTCTATTTGAGCAGTTGTAAAACCGCTGCGGAATCCGCACAAAGAAGTGACATGCTGCGGAATGTAAACCGCTGCGTTTCCGTGCAGTTTTTCCGCAGCATGTGTACAGCGATTTTTGTTTCCCATAGGTTTACATTGAACTGTAAACTCTTGGGAAACTGCTGCGGATCCGCAGCGTTTTCCGCAGCGTGTGCACATACCTTTAGAATTAGGCTATGTGCACACGGTGCGGATTGGCCGCTGCGGATTCGCAGCAGTGTTCCATCAGGTTTACAATATCATGTAAACATATGGAAACCAAATCCGCTGTGCCCATGGTGCGGAAAATACCGCGCGGAAACACTGCGTTGTATTTTCCGCAGCATGTCAATTCTTTGTGCGGATTCCGCAGCGTTTTACACCTGTTCCTCAATAGGAATCCGAAGGTGAAATCCGCACAAAAAACACTGGAAATCCGCGGTAAATCCACAGGTAAAACGCAGTGCCGTTTACCCGCGGATTTTTCAAAAATGATGCTGAAAAATCTCACGCGAATCCACAACGTGGGCACATAGCCTTAGGGTTAGGGTTGGAATTAGGGTTGTGGTTAGGGTTGTGATTAGGGTTATGGCTACAGTTGGGATTAGAGTTAGGGGTGTGTTGGGGTTAGTGTTGGAGGTAGAATTGAGGGGTTACCACTGTTTAGGCACATCAGGGGTCTCCAAACGCAACATGGCGCCACCATTGATTCCAGCCAATCTCGTATTCAAAAAGTCAAATGGTGCTCCCTCACTTCCGAGCCCCGACGTGTGCCCAAACAGTGGTATACCCCCACATATGGGGTACCAGCATACTCAGGATAAACTGCGCAACAATTACTGGGGTCCAATTTCTCCTGTTACCCTTGTGAAAGTAAAAAAATGCTTGCTAAAACATCATTTTTGAGGAAAGAAAAATGATTTTTTATTTTCACGGCTCTGCGTTGTAAACGTCTGTGAAGCACTTGGGGGTTCAAAGTGCTCACCACCTATCTAGATAAGTTCCTTGGGGGGTCTAGTTTCTGAAATGGGGTCACTTGTGGGGGGTTTCTACTGTTTAGGCACACCAGGGGCTCTGCAAACGCAACATGACGCCCGCAGACCATTCCATCAAAGTCTGCATTTCAAAAGTCACTACTTCCATTCTGAGCCCCGACGTGTGCCCAAACAGTGGTTTACCTCCACACATGGGGTATCAGCGTACTCAGGACAAACTGGACAACAACTTTTGTGGTCCAATTTCTCCTGTAACCCTTGGGAAAATAAAAAATTCTGGGCTAAATAATTATTTTTGAGGAAAGAAAACGTATTTATTATTTTCACGGCTCTGCATTATAAACTTCTATGAAGCACTTGGGGGTTCAAAGTGCTCACCACACATCGAGATAAGTTCCTTTCAGGGTCTAGTTTCCAAAATGGGGTCACTTGTGGGGGGTTACTACTGTTTAGCCACATCAGGGGCTCTGCAAACGCAACGTGACGCCCGCAGAGCATTCCATCAAAGTCTGCATTTCAAAACATCACTACTTCAATTCCGAGCCCCGGCATGTGCCCAAACAGTAGTTTACCCCCACATATGGGGTATCACCATACTCGGGAGAAACTGGACAACAAATATTGGGGTCAAATTTCTCCGGTTACCCTTGGGAAAATTAAAAAATTCTGGGCTAAATAATTATTTTTGAGGAAAGAAAACGTATTTATTATTTTCACGGCTCTGCATTATAAACTTCTGTGAAGCACTTGGGGGTTCAAAGTGCTCACCACACATCTAGATAAGTTCCTTTCGGAGTCTAGTTTCCAAAATGGGGTCACTTGTGGGGGGTTTCTACTGTTAAGCCACATCAGGGGCTCTGCAAACGCAACGTGACGCCCACAGAGCATTCCATCAAAGTCTGCATTTCAAAACGTCACTACTTCACTTCCGAGCCCCGGCATGTGCCCAAACAGTGGTTTACCCCCACATATGGGGTATCAGCGCACTCAGGAGAAACTGGACAACAACTTTTGTGATCCAATTTCTCCTGTAACACTTGGGAAAATAAAAAATTCTGGGCAAAATAATTATTTTTGAGGAAAGAAAACGTATTTATTATTTTCACGGCTCTGCATTATAAACTTCTATGAAGCACTTGGGGGTTCAAAGTGCTCACCACACATTGAGATAAGTTCCTTTCGGGGTCTAGTTTCCAAAATGGGGTCACTTGTGGGGGGTTTCTACTGTTTAGCCACATCAGGGGCTCTGCAAACGCAACGTGACGCCCGCAGAGCATTCCATCAAAGTCTGCATTTCAAAACGTCACTACTTCAATTCCGAGCCCCGGCATGTGCCCAAACAGTAGTTTACCCCCACATATGGGGTATCACCGTACTCGGGAGAAACTGGACAACAAATATTGAGGTCAAATTTCTCCTGTTACCTTTGGGAAAATTAAAAAATTCTGGGCTAAATAATTATTTTTGAGGAAAGAAAACGTATTTATTATTTTCACGGCTCTGCATTATAAACTTCTGTGAAGCACTTGGGGGTTCAAAGTGCTCACCACACATCTAGATAAGTTCCTTTCGGGGTCTAGTTTCCAAAATGGGGTCACTTGTGGGGGGTTTCTACTGTTAAGCCACATCAGGGGCTCTGCAAACGCAACGTGACGCCCACAGAGCATTCCATCAAAGTCTGCATTTCAAAACGTCACTACTTCACTTCCGAGCCCCGGCATGTGCCCAAACAGTGGTTTACCCCCACATATGGGGTATCAGCGTACTCAGGAGAAACTGGACAACAACGTTTGTGGTCCAATTTCTCCTGTAACCCTTGGGAAAATAAAAAATTCTGGGCAAAATAATTATTTTTGAGGAAAGAAAACGTATTTATTATTTTCACGGCTCTGCATTATAAACTTCTATAAAGCACTTGGGGATTCAAAGTGCTCACCACACATCAAGATAAGTTCCTTTTGGGGTCTAGTTTCCAAAATGGGGTCACTTGTGGGGGGTTTCTACTGTTTAGCCACATCAGGGGCTCTGCAAACGCAACGTGACGCCCGCAGAGCATTCCATCAAAGTCTGCATTTCAAAACGTCACTACTTCAATTCCGAGCCCCGGCATGTGCCCAAACAGTAGTTTACCCCCACATATGGGGTATCACCGTACTCGGGAGAAACTGGACAACAAATATTGGGGTCAAATTTCTCCTGTTACCCTTGGGAAAATTAAAAAATTCTGGGCGAAATTATTATTTTTGAGGAAAGAAAACGTATTTATTATTTTCACGGCTCTGCATTATAAACTTCTGTGAAGCACTTGGGGATTCAAAGTGCTCACCACACATCTAGATAAGTTCCTTTCCGGGTCTAGTTTCCAAAATGGGGTCACTTGTGGGGGGTTTCTACTGTTAAGCCACATCAGGGGCTCTGCAAGCGCAACGTGACGCCCGCAGAGCATTCCATCAAAGTCTGGATTTCAAAACGTCACTACTTCACTTCCGAGCCCCGGCATGTGCCCAAACAGTGGTTTACCCCCACATATGGGGTATCAGCGTACTCAGGAGAAACTGGACAACAACTGTTGGGGTCAAATTTCTCCTGTTACCCTTGGGAAAATTAAAAAATTCTGGGCTAAATTATTATTTTTGAGGAAAGAAAACGTATTTATTATTTTCACGGCTCTGCATTATAAACTTCTGTGAAGCACTTGGGGGTTCAAAGTGCTCACCACACATCTAGATAAGTTCCTTTCGGGGTCTAGTTTCCAAAATGGGGTCACTTGTGGGGGGTTTCTACTGTTAAGCCACATCAGGGGCTCTGCAAATGCAACGTGACGCCCGCAGAGCATTCCATCAATGTCTGGATTTCAAAACGTCACTACTTCACTTCCGAGCCCCGGCATGTGCCCAAACAGTGGTTTACCCCCACATATGGGGTATCAGCGTACTCAGGAGAAACTGGACAACAACTGTTGGGGTCAAATTTCTCCTGTTACCCTTGGGAAAATAAAAAATTGCAGGCTAAAAGATCATTTTTGAGAAAATATATATATTTTTTTATTTTCATGGCTCTGCGTTATAAACTTCTGTGAAGCACTTGGGGGTTCAAAGTCCTCACCACACATCTAGATTAGTTCCTTTTGTGGACTAGTTTCCAAAATGGGGTCATTTTTGGGGGATCTCCAATGTTTAGGCACACAGGGGCTCTCCAAACGTGACATGGTGTCCGCTAATGATTGGAGCTAATTTTCCATTTAAAAAGCCAAATGGCGTGCCTTCCCTTCCGAGCCGTGCCGTGCGCCCAAACAGTGGTTTACCCCCACATATGGGGTATCAGCGTACTCAGGACAAACTGGACAACAACATTTGGGGTCCAATTTCTCCTATTACCCTTGGCAAAATAGGAAATTCCAGGCTAAAAAATCATTTTTGAGGAAAGAAAAATTATTTTTTATTTTCATGGCTCTGCGTTATAAACTTCTGTGAAGCACTTGGGGGTTTAAAGTGCTCAATATGCATCTAGATAAGTTCCTTGGGGGGTCTAGTTTCCAAAATGGGGTCACTTGTGGGGGAGCTCCAATGTTTAGGCACCCAGGGGCTCTCCAAACGCGACATGGTGTCCGCTAACAATTGGAGCTAATTTTCCATTCAAAAAGTCAAATGGCGCGCCTTCCCTTCCGAGCCCTGCCGAGTGCCCAAACAGTGGTTTACCCCCACATATGAGGTATCGGCGTACTCGGGAGAAATTGCCCAACAAATTTTATGATCCATTTTATCCTATTGCCCATGTGAAAATGAAAAAATTGAGGCGAAAAGAATTTTTTTGTGAAAATAAAGTACTTTTTCATTTTTACAGATCAATTTGTGAAGCACCTGAGGGTTTAAAGTGCTCACTAGGCATCTAAATAAGTTCCCTGGGGGGGTCTAGTTTCCAAAATGGGGTCACTTGTGGGGGAGTGCCAATGTTTAGGCACACAGGAGCTCTCCAACGCGACATGGTGTCCGCTAACGATGGAGATAATTTTTCATTCAAAAAGTCAAATGGCGCTCCTTCCCTTCCGAGCCTTACCATGTGCCCAAATAGTGGTTTACCCCCACATATGAGGTATCAGTGTACTCAGGAGAAATTGCCCAACAAATTTTAGGATCCATTTTATCCTGTTGCCTATGTGAAAATGAAAAAATTGAGGCTAAAATAATTTTTTTGTGAAAAAAAAGTACTTTTTCATTTTTACGGATTAATTTGTGAAGCACCTGGGGGTTCAAAGTGCTCACTATGCATCTAGATAAGTTCCTTGGGGCTTCTAGTTTCCAAAATGGGGTCACTTGTGGGGGAGCTCCAATATTTAGGCACACGGGGGCTCTCCAAACGTGACATGGTGTCCGCTAAAGAGTGCAGCCAATTTTTGATTCAAAAAGTCAAATGGCGCTCCTTCCCTTCCAAGCCCTGCCGTGCGCCCAAACAGTGGTTTACCCCCACATATGAGTTATCAGCGTACTCAGGAGAAATTGGACAACAACTTTTGTGGTTCAGTTTCTCCTTTTACCATTGGGAAAATAAAAAAATTGTTGCTAAAAATAATTTTTGTGACTAAAAAGTTAAATGTTCATTTTTTCCTTCCATGTTGCTTCTGCTGCTGTGAAGCACCTGAAGGGTTAATAAACTTCTTGAATGTGGTTTTGAGTACCTTGAGGGGTGCAGTTTTTAGAATGGTGTCACTTTTGGGTATTTTCAGCCATATAGACCCCTCAAACTGACTTCAAATGTGAGGTGGTCCCTAAAAAAAATGGTTTTGTAAATTTCGTTGTAAAAATGAGAAATCGCTGGTCAAATTTTAACCCTTATAACTTCCTAGAAAAAAAAAATTTTGTTTCCAAAATTGTGCTGATGTAAAGTAAACATGTGGGAAATGTTATTTATTAACTATTTTGTGTCACATAACTCTCTGGTTTAACAGAATAAAAATTCAAAATGTGATAATTGCGAAATGTTCAAAATTTTCGTCAAATTTCCGTTTTTATCACAAATAAATGCAGAATTTATTGACCTAAATTTACCACTAACATGAAGCCCAATATGTCACGAAAAAACAGTCTCAGAACCGCTAGGATCCGTTGAAGCGTTCCTGAGTTATTACCTCATAAAGGGACACTGGTCAGAATTGGAAAAAACGGCAAGGTCTTTAAGGTCAAAATAGGCTGGGTCATGAAAGGGTTAAAAAATAACAAAAAATATATAAAAAAAAACATATTTGATATAATTGTATTTGTAAATGTCTGAACGATCCAAATATAGAGAGAAACACATATAATGAAAATCCAACAATTAGAGGCCTTAAAGTACAATTGATATGCACAGCAAGAGAGAATACTTTAAAAATATGGACCAAGGTAAAGAATAAAATCACATTTTATTAAACAAACCATAAAGACAAGTACATGACATAATGGAATTTGTTAAAAACGAGGAAAAACCATAGATAAGGCGACAAGATAGAAAGCCTGGACCAAAAATAATATGTACAATTAAAGGAACAAATTTGGTAGGTATGAGCTAAATTCTCTGATGAAGTAAGAAGGTATGGGAAAGCCACTAGCAATAATACTAACACAGTATACCATACCAGTGATCAATGCCTAGGCACAGTTTAAATTGCACACATAACCCTTGTACAGGGTGGAGCGCGGTAATTTGCTGATTTGGGAATGAAATAAAAAAATTATGATCATTAGAAAATTTATTTTATATTTTAATTATACTGAACAGTAATGGAATTTTTAAATTACATGGTTTTAAATAGTGTATCTGGCAAATGTCGACCTTCGCTATCCACACACTGCTGCATACGTTTTCTGAAGTTTTCATGAACTCTAACAAGCATGTCCACTGGTATTCTGCCAAGTTCAGCTTCAATATTGTTCCTTAGGTCTTCCAAGGTGTTGGGACGGTTGATATACACCTTAGACTTCAGGTAACCTCAAAGGAAAAAATCGCATGGGGCTAAATCTGGTGAGCGTGCTGGCCAGTTCACATCTCCCCTCAAAGAGATAAGCCGTCCAGGAAACATTTGCCTCAAACAATTCATGGTAACCCTCGCTGTGTGTGCAGTGGCACCATCCTGTTGGAACCATGTATCCTCTAGTTCCATTGCCTCAAGAGCCGGCTGAAAATAATCCTGTATCATAGACAAGTACCGTTCGGAGTTCACAGTTATGGCACGACCATTATCCTGAAAAAAGTAAGGACCAATGATGCCTACTCGTGATATGGCGCACCACACAGTGACGCGGTCTGAATGCAGAGGTCTCTCGTGAACTTCTCTGGGGTTTGTTTCACTCCAGTAACGCATATTTTGTTTGTTTACACACCCACTGAGGTGAAAATGTGCCTCATCAGAAAAAAACACAATTGCGTCACGGGGTATCGTTGCTAACATGTCTTCACAAGAGGTCCGCCGTGTCAAATAGTCCCATGCTGACAAATGTTGGACCACGCACATTTTATACGGGTGAAAATTCAGTTCATCATGAAGAATCCGGTGGAGAGAACGTCTTGAAATGCCAAGAGCAAATGATTGCTTCCGAGCAGAGCGTTTCGGAGATTGCAGTACTGCTGCTCTAACTCTCTCGATGTTTTGTGGTGTTGTAATCCTTCTCTGGTCCCCTTCGTACACATGACACATTCCCTGCTGTTCTGAATGCATTCACCCAATTTACAATTGATTGCCGTCCAGGAACACGTCCGCGTGGAGGAACAGCGAATTGTAAACGAAAAGCACGCTGCACTGCAATGATCGAGTGGGCATTTGAAAAATACGCTTCAACACAAAATGACCTCTCCTCACGTGTCCACTGCATGATGGCAACTGAAAGGCAGAGGAATACAAATCTCCCATCAGCCACTGTAAGCCACACCCACTCTCCCCTCTCTTCGACCGACAGTGCCGCCACAGCATGCAGTGCAAAAAAGCAAATTACCGCGCTCCACCCTGTACAAAGATAGTGCAGGGTAGCATAGGTTATATATAGGATCAAGAATTGTAGCTACTAGAAATAATGTGCAGACATATAGTGGGAAAAAAAGTATTTAGTCAGCCACCAATTGAGCAAGTTCCCCACTTAATAAAATGAGAGAGGACTGTAATTGACATCATAGGTAGACCACAACTATGAGAGTCAAAATGAGAAAACAATTCCAGAAAATCACCTTGTCTGATTTGGCAAAATTTATTTTACTAATTACGGCGGAATGCTTTGGGGCTGTTTCTCTGGAAAGGGACCAGGAAGACTGATCCGTGTACATGAAAGAATGAATGGGGCCATGTATTGTGAGATTTTGAGTGCAAACCTCCTTCAATCAGCAAGGGCATTGAAGATGAAACGTGGATGGGTCTTTCAGCATGATAAAGATTCTAAGCACACTGCCAGGGCAACGAAGGAGCTGCTTCGTAAGAAGCATATGAAGGTCCTAGAGTGGCCTAGCCAGTCCCCAGATCTCAACCCCATAGAAAACCTTTGGAGGGAGAAGAAAGTCCATGTTGCCCAGTGACAGGCCCAAAACATCACTGCTCTACTGGAGATCTGCATGGAGGAATGGGCAAACATACCACCAACAATGTGTGCCAACCTTGTGAAGACTTACAGAAAACGTTTGACCTCTGTCATTGCCAACAAAGGATATATAAAAAAAAATTGAGATGAACTTTTGTTAATGACCAAATACTTATTTTCCACCATAATTTGCAAAATAAATCTTGCCAAAAGAGGCAAGGTGATTTTCCAGATTTCTTTTCTTATTTTGACTCTCATAGTTGTGGCCTACCTATAATGTCAATTACAGGCCTCTCTCATGTGGGAGAACTTGCACAATTGGTGGCTGAATAAACACTTTTTCCCCACTAGAAGTGAATGTAATGAGTGCTTGATATAGTGAGTGGTAGCATAATATTGTAAGAGTCACATGCTAATCTATAATGCATATATGATACCGCATACAATGTACAGTGCCTTGCGAAATTATTCAGACCTTTAGAAATTTTCATTCTTTTCCCACATATCATGCTTCAAACATAAAGATACCAAATGTAATTCTTTGGTGAAGAATCAACAACAAGTGGAACACAATTGTTAAGTTGAATGAAATTTATTGGTTATTTTAAATTTTTGTGGAAATTCAAAAACTGAAAAGTGGGGCATGCAATATTATTCAGCCCCTTTACTTTCAGTGCAGCAAACTCACACCAGAAGTTCATTGTGGATCTCTGAATAATTTTGGAAAAATTAATAATGTACCTTTACATTTCCAATATGCAAATTAACAATCCAGCACTTACAGGATGTTAAACAGGCACTTTGAATAATCTCAACCATAGTTTAACCCTTTCATTACCAGGGAATTCTCCATATTTTTTTTTCATTTTTAACCCCTTTACCCCCAAGGGTGGTTTGCACGTTAATGACCGGGCCAATTTTTACAATTCTGACCACTGTCCCTTTATGAGGTTATAACTCTGGAACGCTTCAACAGATCCCAGTGATTCTGACACTGTTTTCTCGAGAAACATTGTACTTCATGATAGTGGTAAAATTTATTTGATATTACCTGCATTTATTTGTGAAAAAAATGGAAATTTGGTGAAAATTTAGAAAATTTAGCAATTTTCCAAATTTGAATTTTTATGCAATTAAATCACAGAGATATATCACACAAAATACTTAATAGGTAACATTTCCCACATGTCTACTTTACATCAGCACAATTTTGAACCAAAATTTTTTTTTTGTTAGGGAGTTATATGGGTTAAATTTGACCAGCAATTTCTCATTTTTACAACACCATTTCTTTTAGGGACCACATTTCATTTGAAGTCATTTTGAGGGGTCTATATGATAGAAAATACCCAAGTGTGACACCATTCTAAAAACTGCACCCCTCAAAGTGCTCAAAACCATATTCAAGAAGTTTATTAACCCTTCTGGTGCTTCACAGGAATTTTTGGAATGTTTAAATAAAAATGAACATTTAACTTTTTTCACAAAAAATTTACTTCAGCTCCAATTTGTTTTATGTTACCAAGGGTAACAGGAGAAAATGGACCCCAAAAGTAGTTGTACAATTTGTCCTGAGTACACCGATACCCAATATGTAGAGGTAAACCACTGTTTGGGCGCATGACAGAGCTCGGAAGTGAAGGAGCGCCATTTGACTTTTCAATGCAAAAGTGACTGGAATTGAGATGGGATGCCATGTGGCGTTTGGAGAGCCACTGATGTGCCTAAACATTGAAACCCCCCACAAATGACACCATTTTGGAAAGGAGACCCCCTAAGGAACTTATCTAGATGCGCGGTGAGCGCTTTGACCCACCAAGGGCTTCACAGAAGTTTATAATGCAGAGCCATAAAAATAAAACAAAAATTTTTTCCCTACAAAAATTATTTTTTAGCCCCCAGTTTTGCATTTTCCCGAGGGTAACAGGAGAAATTGGACCTCAAAATTTGTTGTCCAATTTGTCCTGAGTGCGCTGATACCCCATATGTGGGGGGGGAACCACTGTTTGGGCGCACGGGAGGGCTCGGAAGGGAAGGAGCGCCATTTGGAATGTAGACTTAGATGGAATAGTCTGCAAGCATCACATTGCGTTTGCAGAGCCCCTAATGTACCTAAACAGTAGAAACCCCCCACAAGTGACACCATTTTGGAAAGTAGACCCCCTAAGGAACTCAACTAGATGTGCTGTGAGAGCTTCAAACCCCCAAGTGTTTCACTACAGTTTATAATGCAGAGCCGTGAAAATAAAAAATAAAAAATTTCCCACAAAAATTATTTTTTAGCCCCCAGTTTTGTATTTTCCCAAGGGTAACAGGAGAAATTGGACCCCAAAAGTTGATGTCCTATTTGTCCTGAGTATGCTGATACCCCATATGTTGGGGTAAACCCCTGTTTGGGCATAAGGGAGAGCTCGGAAGGGAAGGAGCACTGTTTTACTTTTTCAACGCAGAATTGGCTGAAATTGAGATCGGACGCCATGTCGCGTTTGGAGAGCCCCTGATGTGCCTAAACAGTGGAAACCCCCCAATTATAACTGAAACCCTAATCCAAACACACACCTAACCCTAATCCCAACAGTAACCCTAACCACACCTCTAACCCTGACACACCCCTAACCCTAATCCCAACCCTATTCCCAACCGTAAATGTAATCTAAACCCTAACCGTAACTTTAGCCCCAACCCTAACTGTAGCCTTAACCCTAGCCCCAACCCTAGCCCTAACCCTAGCCCTAACCCTAACCATATCCCTAACCCTAGCCCTAGCCCTAACCCTAGCCCTAGCCCTAACCCTAACCCTAGCCCTAAACCTAGCCCTAACCATAGCCCTAACCCTAACCCTAGCCCTAACCCTAGCCCTAGCCCTAATGGGAAAATGGAAATAAATACATTTTTTTAATTTTTCCCTAACTAAGGGGGTGATGAAGGGGGGTTTGATTTACTTTTATAGCGGGGTTTTTAGCGGATTTTTATGATTGACACTGAAAGATTGCAAAAAATATTCTTTGCGTTACCTTATTTTGGGAGCTATAATTTTTCCATATTTTGGTCCACAGAGTTATGTGAGGTCTTGTTTTTTGCGGGACGAGCTGACGTTTTTATTGGTAAAATTTTCGGGCACGTGACATTTTTTGATCGTTTTTTATTCCGATTTTTGTGAGGCAGAATGAACAAAAACCAGCTATTCGTGAATTTCTTTTGGGGGAGGCGTTTATACCGTTCCGCGTTTGGTAAAACTGATAAAGCAGTTTTATTCTTCGGGTCAGTACGATAACAGCGATACCTCATTTATATCATTTTTTTATGTTTTGGCGCTTTTATACGATAAAAACTATTTTATAGAAAAAATAATTATTTTTGCATCGCTTTATTCTGAGGACTATAACTTTTTTATTTTTTTGCTGATGATTCTGTATGATGGTTCGTTTTTTGCGGGACAAGATGATGTTTTCAGCGGTACCATGGTTATTTATATCTGTCTTTTTGATCGCGTGTTATTCCACTTTTTGTTTGGCAATATGATAATAAAGCGTTGTTTTTTGCCTCGTTTTTTTTTTCTTACGGTGTTTACTGAAGGGGTTAACTAGTGGGCCAGTTTTATAGGTTGGGTCGTTACGGACGCAGCGATACTAAATATGTGTACTTTTATTGTTTTTTTTTATTTAGATAAAGAAATATATTTATGGGAATCATTTTTTTTTTCATTATTTAGGAATTTTTTTTAACACATTTGGAAAATTTTTTTTTTACTTTTTACTTTGTCCCAGGGGGGGACATCACAGATCAGTGATCTGACAGTTTGCACAGAACTCTGTCAGATCACCGATCTGACTTACAGCACTGCAGCCTTACCAAGCGCCTGCTCTGAGCAGGCACTTGGTAAGCCACCTCCCTCCCTGCAGGACCCGGATGCCGCGGCCATATTGGATCCAGGCCTGCTGCAGGGAGGGTGGTAGGAAACCCTCGCAGCAACGCGATCACATCGCGTTGCTGCGGGGGTCTCAGGGAAGCCCGCAGGGAGCCCCCTCCCTGCGCGACACTTCCCTATGACGCCAGGACACCGCGATCATGTTTGATCACGGTGTGCCGGCGGTTAATGTGCCGGGGGCAGTCCGTGACTGCTCCTGGTACATAGTGCCGGATGTCAGCTGCAATAGGCACTATGAGCGCGGCCGATTGCGTATGACGTACTATCCCATCGGTGGGCATACGGGCCAACCCCACCTCGACGGGATAGTACGTCATATGGCAGAAAGGGGTTAATCAACTTTTTCTTCTTTCATGTGACCTTTTTTTATATTTTTCAATCCATATAGTTGTAAGAAGTTTTATTATTTCTTGCGGGACGAGTTATAATTTTGAATGACACCATTAATTCTACCACTAAGAATAGTGAAAAACAATTAAAAAATTCCAGGGGTGGACGGAGCATTTATATGTGAAATATACGTCGGCTGTGGCGGATGCTCAAACCTGTGTTTACACTTTGGGTATGAGCTTTTGATTAATATATGACCTTTACTTTAATATATAGGCATCTATACTGCCATACATAAGGCTGGTTTCACCATTCCGGTTGTGTTCACAGCATTTCTGATGCATACGTCCGCATGCGTCTTGATTTCCTATCTTTAACATTGCAGACTCAGGTGTATGCGTTTGCATGTATTTGCCTATGTTTGCTTACGCATGCGTACTTTCATGGTGTGCGGCTGATGCACCATGTTGGAATTTTTGGAGAATGGCCTAGTCATGAAAGGGTTAAACTTTGTTTGAGATTATTCAAAGTGCCTGTTTAACATCCTGTAAGTGCTGGATTGTTAATTTGCATATTGGAAATGTAAAGGTACATTATTAATTTTTCCAAAATTGGATGATTTTATTATTGCATATTAAGACAAGCTGAAGCTGGAGAGCTCAGTGTAGGCTAAAATACCAAGCAGACACATTATTAGGCTGCCGTCACACTAGCAGTATTTGGTCAGTATTTTACATCAGTATTTGTAAGCCAAAACCAGGAGTGGAACAATTAGAGGAAAAGTATAATAGAAACATATGCACCACTTCTGCTTTTATCACCCACTCCTGGTTTTGGCATAAAAATGCTGATGTAAAATACTGAATAAATACTGCTAGTGAGATGACAGCCTTAGGCCGGTTTCACACGTCAGTGGCTCTGGTACGTGTAGTGACACTTTCCTCACGTATGGAGACACTGACAGATGTAGACACATTAAAATAAATGTGTCTCTGCACATGTCAACATGTTTTCACGGACCGTGTGTCCGTTTGCAAAACACGGAGACATGTCAGTGTTCGTGGGAGCGCACGGATCACATGGACCCATTAAAGTCAATGGGTCCGTGTAAACACTTACCGCACACGGATGCTGTCCATGTACCATCCGTGTGCCGCCTGTGGACCACACGGAACAGCACTACAGTAAGTGCTGTCCCATGTGTGTGGTGCTGAAGCCGGCATTCATCCCTTCTGTCCTGCTCGGCTGAAAGCAGCGCTCGCAGGAGAAAAGGGATGAAAGATCAAGGTTTTTTTGTTAAAAATAAAGTTTGGGGGTCATCTAATGCCTCACACCCCTCCCCACCCCCCTTGCACCCGCCCGCTTGCAGAGAAATACTCACACAGCTCCTGCGATGCCTCCTCTCAGAGCCGCAGCTTGTCCTGTGTGAGCGTCACGTGTTACCGCTCATTACAGTGATGAATATGCGGCTCCATCCATATGGGAGGTGGAGCGCGCATATTCATCAATGTAATGAGCGGTACCGTGTGACCGTTTGATTTTTAATTCCTTCTCTCCAGTGAACACTGCTGGGGAGAAGGAATGAATGCCGGCTTCAGGACCAAAAGCAGGGGACAGCGCTTAACTGTAGTGCTGTCTCCTGCATGGTCCGTGTGGTCCTCAGTCGGCACACGGGCGGCACATGGCTGCCGCACATGTGCCACACTGATGTGCCACGTGAGCACGCGGACATGGATAACTCCGGTACCGGAATTATCTGGACATGTGAGACTGGCCTTACATAGATATTTTGCAGGTGTGAAGAGAAATGTGGCTTGTTCAAAGAGCTGTTTTGTTGATGTTTCAAGTGTTAGACCCAGCATTGGGACACATTCTGTCTTTGCATCAGGGAATAACATCAAAATGCACCCCATGTCTAAAATGCACCCTGTGTCCAAAATGCACCCCGTGTATCAGTTCAGTGTCATATTTTGACCACATTGAAGCTGATCTGTGTTGAAATGCAGATTCAGAGGACCTTGGTCCCGCAGACAGGAGCCCTGAAAACTGCCTTCTACCTATCGACAATTTTGACTCTCATTTTGGTTAGATGGTCTGGAACACCATCATCATTGTGACATGATGCCCACACTATAACGGAAGAATGAGCTGCACAGAAGGAAAGTGCACACCCAAACAAAAAAATATAGTATAAAACTTGTTTTATTGATTAACAAAAAAGTACTTACAAACATACCTACAGTATAACAGTAATGTGTTTTGCTATCAGATGTAGCTTTGTCATGGGTGGGTAAATATATACATGTCCTTTTGGCACTATTTATAGGTAGTCATATTGTTTTTCTTTTGCAGGATCAGTGGCCCTTTAATTTTCTGCTATTTGTCCTTAGGTATATAGATTACATTATTATTTATTTGCAGTGGCGTGTCTAGGGGGGGAGCCGGGGCATGTGCATTCTGCCGCCCCCGGCACTGGGAGTCAGCTGTTCTCTGTGCCGACTGTCAAGCTGACAGCCGGCACAGAGAAGCTGCAGCGCGCCGGCTCCCAGTGTTCATATGTACTGCATCTGAGATGCGAGTACAATTGAAGCTCTGACTTCCGGTTCAGAGTGACGCCAGCAGCGTGATCAGGTCATGTGATCACGCTGATGACATCACTCGCCAGCACTGCAGAGCAGAGTCAGAGACGCAGATTGGTGGTAAGTGCTCCAGTGGAGCTGAAGACACCGAAGGTGCAGGGGGGGATTTAATGTGATTGGGAATGGGGGGAATATATTGGGGTGGAATTTAATGTGAGTGGGAATCAGGGGGATATATTGTGGGGGGAATTAATGTGAGTGGGGATGGTGGGATTTATTATTGGATGGGGATATTTAATATGAGTGGAGATGGGGGGATTTATTGTGGGGAAGGCATTTAATGTGAGTGGAGATGGGGGATTTATTGTGTGTGTGGGGAGAATTGGAGTGGACATGGGGGATTGAATGTGTGTGGGGGAAGATTTGTCATGGTGATAGAGGATTTAATGTGTGGGGTGATATTTGGAGTGGGGATGGGGGATTTAATGTGTGGGGGAGATTTGTCATGGGGATGGGGATGTTTAATGTGTGGGGTGATATTTGGAGTGGGGATGGGGGGATTTAATGTGTGGGGGAGATTTGTCATGGGGATTGGGGTGTTTAATGTGTGGGGTGATATTTGGAGTTGGGTGGGGGATTTAATGTGTGGGGGAGATTTGAGGACACAAAATGAAGAGCAAAGGGGAGATGGAGGGCATGTATGTTAGGGCTAGCGGAACGCACCGAGTAAATAGAGATGTTTATTGATATTGGTGCGTTCGCAGCCCGGGGTCCACCGTGCAGGAGTACCTGCTGCTAGCAAACGGCGGAGCTATATGGCCGTATAGACTAACTCAGTTAATTCACTGAGTAGCCGTGAAAGGAAAGCACTGTGTCCTGTTAGACTCCACAGAGGCACAGGCTAACTGCCCAAACAGAGAGCAGTCAGTGGTCACACAAACACACAAAACTGCTCACCGGAGGAGCCAGCATTCTAGGGGCTTATTTCAGCCGGGTCCCTAAATACACTCAGACTCAATCTCCTCGCCGGAGGAGCCAGCATTCTAGGGGCTTATTTCAGCCGGGTCCCTGAACACACATACATGTGACCACACTGGCGCAAAGCACATAACATAAGACAATACTAGCGCATGGCCGTGCGGTCATGCGCAGTTTATATAGTTGCAGCACAGGAAGCTGCTACTGAAGTTTTTGCCCTTTCAGGACCTTCCAGAAGGACCAATGGAAAGTGCTGCAGTACCTGAGCATGTTTTGCCCTTTCAGGACCTTCCAGAAGGACCAATGGAATGTACTGCAGCACCTGAGCATGTGACCGAACATGTGGCCCTCGACCTCCAATCGGAGACCCTGCCCTGGGCATGCTCAGTGTGAGTAAACAAGGATTTAGTCCCAGAGAGGCTCGCTCACCGCAGATCAGTGCAGGGTACCATAGGAAAGCCAGAAAAGGCAGTAGTGACCCTATGCACCGAATCAGCCCCAGCGAGACGCTGGGAGCGACGTCTCCGCTGAGCAGAGCCCACTGCGGCCGATACCGAATGGGAGACCGCAGCAGACACGGATCGAGATTCCCCCTGTGCAGCAGAGGAAACTCGACTCCTAACATTACCCCCCCTCCTAGGGCCCCCCCCTCCTTGAGCCTCACTACGCTCAAAAGCTGCAATAAGCAGCGGAGCCCGAATGTGCTCCACAGGCTCCCAGGTTCTATCCTCTGGGCCGTGACCCTTCCAGTCCACCAGATAAAATTTCTTGCCACGTACCACCTTGCACCCCACAATAGCATTCACCTCAAACTCATCCGTGGATGAACCCGATGTCCCAGCAGATGACTCGGAAAACCGGGACAAATGAACGGGCTTTAAGAGGGAAACGTGGAAAGTATCGGTGATACCAAGGCGTGGAGGAATAGCCAAACGGTAGACCACAGGGTTGACCTGTTCCAGAACCTTAAACGGGCCAATATAGCGAGGAGCAAACTTAGTGGACTCAACTCGCAGCCTGATGTTACGGGCGGAGAGCCACACTAAGTCGCCAGGAGCAAAGACCGGAGCGGGGCGCTGGTGTGTATCAGCCGAAACCCTCATTCTCTCCTTGGAGGCCCGGATGGCATCCTGTGTGCGGTCCCAGATGTCATGTGCCTCCACCGCCCAGTCTGCCACCCTAGAATCGGTGGATGACACGGGCATGGGCACAGGGACAAGCGGATGCTGGCCGTAATTAAGGAGAAAAGGAGTTTGACCAGTGGAATCGGCTACGGCGTTGTTCAGGGCAAATTCCGCCCAAGGTAGCAAAGATGCCCAGTCATCCTGCCTAGCAGAGACGAAATGTCGCAAATATGTCACCAGAGTCTGGTTGGTTCTCTCCACCAACCCATTCGTCTCGGGATGGTATGCAGAGGAGAGGTTTAACTCTATGCTGAGTAAACGGCAGAGCTCTCTCCAAAACCGAGATGCGAACTGGGGACCCCGATCGCTGACAATCTTATCAGGCATACCATGCAATCGGAAAACGTGTTTAATGAACAACACCGCCAAGGCCCGTGCTGAGGGTAACCGAGGAAGCGGCACCAAATGCACCATCTTGGAGAAATGGTCGGTGACAACCCAAATAATGGAGCAGCCACGCGACTTGGGTAGACCCACCACAAAGTCCATCCCGACCATCTCCCAGGGCCTGTCTGCCACCGGTAGAGGGTAAAGCAACCCAGCAGGCCGTTGCCGAGGAGACCGATTCTGGGCGCAAGAAACGCACGCCTGAATATAGTCCTTGACATCTCGGGCCATATGCGGCCACCAGTATGTTCTCGCCAGAAGCTCAGATGTCCTCTTGGTCCCAAAATGCCCACCCACTCTGGAGGAGAGAGCCCAAGAGAGAACCTCCGGTCGCAAGTTAGCTGGTACGAAAGTCTTGCCGGGGGCACAGACTCTAGCGAAACCGGAGCTACAGTTCTCAGGCTCTCAGAAGGGACAATAAGCCGAGGCTCCTCCTCCTCCTCCGATGACACCACGGAGCGGGAGAGAGCATCAGCACGAACGTTCTTCTCCCCGGAGAGGAAATGGAGAGTAAAATGGAACCGGGAGAAGAACAGGGACCATCTAGCCTGGCGAGAATTCAGCCGCTGGGCCGTTTGCAGATACACCAAGTTCTTGTGGTCAGTGAAGACTTGGAAGGGAAAGCGAGCTCCCTCCAAGAGATGTCTCCACTCCGAAAAAGCCAACTTCATGGCCAGCAACTCCCTGTCCCCGATGGAATAATTCCTCTCCGCTGGTGTGAAGTTCTTGGAGAAGAAGAAGCAAGGATGCTTCCGACCTTGAGCATCCTTTTGGAAAAGGACTGCTCCAGCACCAACGGATGAGGTATCCACCTCCAAGATAAATGGCTTATCAACATCGGGGCGATGTAGGATGGGAGCGCTAGCGAAGTGTGACTTGATCGAGAGAAAGGATTTGGAGACTTCCTCTGAACACAACTTGGGATTTGCTCCCTTCTTGGTGAGGGCAATCAAGGGAGCTACCAAAGTTGAGAAGTGTGGAATGAACTGGCGATAGTAATTAATGAACCCCATAAAGCGCTGTACCGCTTTAAGAGAATGGGGTTCCTGCCAGTCCATTACAGCCTGTAGCTTGGCAGGATCCATAGCCAAACCCTGGGCAGAGATGATATAACCAAGGAAAGGCAAGGACTCCTGCTCAAACACACACTTCTCCAACTTGGCGTAGAGGGAGTTTGCCCGTAAGAGGTCGAAGACTTTGCGAACATCTCTCCGATGGGAGTCAATATCTGGAGAGAAGATGAGAATATCATCCAGATAGACTACGACCGAGGTGGTGAGCATATGCCGGAAGATGTCGTTCACAAAGTCTTGGAAAACGGCTGGGGCATTACAGAGCCCGAAGGGCATCACCAGATATTCATAGTGCCCATCCCTGGTGTTAAAAGCCGTCTTCCATTCATCCCCCTCACGGATGTGAATCAGGTTGTAAGCACCCCGCAGATCTAACTTTGTAAATACCCTCGCTCCCCGTAGCCTATCAAACAGCTCAGATATCAGGGGTAGTGGGTACTTGTTCTTAACGGTGATGGCGTTAAGACCCCTGTAGTCTATGCATGGACGTAAGTCTCCAGTCTTCTTCTGTACGAAGAAGAACCCTGCCCCTGCCGGTGACACTGACTTCCTAATGAATCCTCTTGCCAGATTCTCTTGGATGTACTGGGACACTGCCTCCGTCTCCGGGAGAGATAACGGATAGACTCGACCCCGGGGAGGCTCAGCACCAGGCAAGAGGTCAATAGGACAGTCATAGGGGCGGTGAGGCGGAAGGGTCTCCGCAGCTCTTTTGGAGAACACGTCTGAATAGGGCCAATAGTGCTTGGGGAGAGAGGAAAGATCTGCGGGTACCTGTGTAGTAGCAACCTGAACGCACTCCCTCAGACATCTACCCTCGCAGGATTTACTCCATCCCAAAATTCTCCCAGAGGACCACTCAATATGAGGAGAATGGTAGCGAAGCCATGGTATCCCCAACAGGACCTCATCAATTCCCTCAGGAATGACTAATAGGGAGATTATCTCCTGATGTGATGGAGACACAGATAGCGTGAAAGGAATGGTTTGGTGGGTAATCTGTGAAGGTAGTGTTGACCCATTTACCACTCGAACGGTTACTGGCTTGGCGAGCATCACCAAGGGTATTGCGTGACGCTGGGCAAAAGCGGAAGACATAAAGTTACCCTCTGCCCCAGAATCCACGCATAGCTCGACCATAAGAGTGGATGGGCCTATGGTAATTGTCCCCTTGAAGGACAACTTTGAGGCAAACGTCGCCGTGTCTAGTCTACCTCCTCCAACTGCCACTAGACGCTGACGTTTCCCCGACCGCTGAGGACCCCTGGAGGCAAGGTGTCCTGACTGCTGGGAAACATGACGTACCTTATGTGCATGGGCAGACTGAGACTTGGATCCCGCTCGTGTCACCTCTAAGGCCTCATGTGACTCGGATGCCTGGACTGGAGATTCCAAAGGTTTGGCGAAGGTGGGAGCCAGCCGAAACCTCTGCCTACACTGGGCTCGCTCCAACCTCCGCTCGTTAAAACGGAGGTCAATACGAGTAGAGACAGTTATTAACTCCTCCAGTGTGGCAGGAATCTCCCTAGTGGCCAGAGCGTCCTTAATGTGGTCAGCCAGGCCCCTCCAAAATATGGGGATAAGGGCTTTATCCGACCACTCCAGCTCGGAAGCTAAAGTACGGAAGCGGACGGAAAAATGGCTGACCAAGGACTCACCCTGAGTTAATGCCAGTAGTTGGAGCGCTGTGTCATGGGTGACTTGAGGTCCTAAAAAGACCTTTTTCAGAGTGCTCAGGAACAACGGAGCACTCTGCACCACATGATCACCACGCTCCCACAGCGGCGTAGCCCACTCCAACGCCCTGTCCACAAAAGAGACACAATAAATCCCACCTTAGCCCGCTCTGTAGGAAAACGTGCAGCCAGGAGCTCGAGGTGAATAGAGCACTGACTCACGAATCCCCTACAAGTTTTGCTATTTCCAGAAAATTTTTCTGGCAGCGGGAGGCGAGATAACGTCGGAACAGGGGTGGCAGTGGACAAGGTTGCTGCAGCCAAACTAGCAGCCTGTACAGCAACTGCGGTAACATCCACAGCTGAGGTTGAGCTCTCGAGAGCCGCCAACCTACCCTCCAGCTGCTGGATATACCGCAAAGATTGCTGAATGTCCGCCATTTACTAGCCAGACCCTGGCGCTAGTATTCTGTTAGGGCTAGCGGAACGCACCGAGTAAATAGAGATGTTTATTGATATTGGTGCGTTCGCAGCCCGGGGTCCACCGTGCAGGAGTATCTGCTGCTAGCAAACGGCGGAGCTATATGGCGGTATAGACTAACTCAGTTAATTCACTGAGTAGCCGTGAAAGGAAAGCACTGTGCCCTGTTAGACTCCACAGAGGCACAGGATAACTGCCTAAACAGAGAGCAGTCAGTGGTCACACAAACACTCAAAACTCCTCGCCGGAGGAGCCAGCATTCTAGGGGCTTATTTCAGCCGGGTCCCTGAATACACTCAGACTCAATCTCCTCGCCGGAGGAGGCAGCATTCTAGGGGCTTATTTCAGCCAGGTCCCTGAACACACATACATGTGACCACACTGGCGCAAAGCACATAACATAAGACAATACTAGCGCATGGCCGTGCGGTAATGCGCAGTTTATATAGTTGCAGCACAGGAAGCTGCTACTGAAGTTTTTGCCCTTTCAGGACCTTCCAGAAGGACCAATGGAAAGTGCTGCAGTACCTGAGCATGTTTTGCCCTTTCAGGACCTTCCAGAAGGACAAATGGAATGTACTGCAGCACCTGAGCATGTGACCGAACATGTGGCCCTCGACCTCCAATGGGAGACCCTGCCCTGGGCATGCTCAGTGTGAGTAAACAAGGATTTAGTCCCAGAGAGGCTCGCTCGCCGCAGATCAGTGCAGGGTACCATAGGAAAGCCAGAAAAGGCAGTAGTGACCCTATGCACCGAATCAGCCCCAGCGAGACGCTGGGAGCGACGTCTCCGCTGAGCAGAGCCCACTGCGGCCGATACCGAATGGGAGACCGCAGCAGACACGGATCGAGATTCCCCCTGTGCAGCAGAGGAAACTCGACTCCTAACAATGTATGAGGAAACAATACCGGGAAATGGGGGGCATATATGAGGAAACAGTATGGGGGATGGGTGCAGACAGTTTGGGGAGCAAACGGGGGAATGTATGCAGACACAGTATGAGTAGCGATGTGAAAAACGTATGTGGACAGAGTACGGGGAGTGAGGGTGTTGGGATGTGTTCATGCGTAGCATGGGGGGACAGTGTAAGGGCACAGCCAGGAGGGGACAGTATACCAAGGAGGGGGAGTGTGATGAGAGTACAGTATAAATACTGGGCCCTATAGGGGGGACACAGTGTGAGAGGACAGTGTGAAAATGGGGGCCGGTATGGAAAGGGGAGTTCCGTGTAAACACCATGTACCATAAGAACGACAGTGTGGGGGTCATATTTTATGTAGACAATATAGTGAGGGGCAATTTTTCATTCAGGAGCATTATAATGACACTTGTATCTTTCAGGGCGTCATGTGAAGATTTTCTGCAAAAGAGCGGAGAAGATGGAAGTCTGCAGAGATGAGCTGTGGATGAGAAAACTCATCATAGGGTCTGGACAAGATGAAGAAAAGGAGAACGGCTCGAGAGACGACGTCACCTATAAGGTACCTGGATGTAAATGTTTTTTGTGATACTGACTAACTCATGTTTTCATTTATGCTAGGAGCATTAAAGGGGATGTCCAGGTTTGTGATGAGTCTGCAGTCATTCTTTGTGACTGCAGACTTCTGAATTCTCACAGTGCCCCCGGCACACTGTCAGATTCTCTTGTGCTGGTGATTTACGTACATGCATTCACGCACCGACTAGACATGTGTGGCCTCATTCAATGAAAATGAACTGAGCGAGGTCGGGCACGTCTAGTCGGAATGTTGTCAGAAGTATACAAATCCCATACTTGTGCTGACATGACTGTCCACCAGCAAGGGATAATCCTAAAAGTGTGCAGTGCATGCATTGTGAGAATTCAGAAGCCTCGATGTCAGGATTCAGCTCTGCAGGTTCCAGTAGTCGTCACATGAACACTTCACTCATATGCGATTTTCATACGTATGGTCCTGTGACAACGAGCTTCTCTTCTGCTTCTCTGTTTTTCACTGAACATTGAGAGCATTAGGGAGAGGAGCTCGTGGGTACATGACTAATTGTGCAAATAGCATATGTCTTTGGGGGGCACCAAAATAAATTCTTGCCCCGGGTGTTAGAAACCCTAGATACACCTCTGTTTATTTGCATGCCCCTAGTCATGACAGCTGTCAGGTGTTCCCTGTCCCTATCAGTAGGGGGCACCATAGTTCATCCTATTCCTTGGGATATTTCTGAAGGTGAAGATGCTGGGGCCTTCACCCTTGCCTTATCTTCTGTGTCAGCCCTCCATCTGTTCTCTTCCCCCAACCACAAAAGAGGGGCGTTACTGTGTACCGCAGTACACCAACCCGACATACAATGCAACACAAACAAGGGTTAACCCCCTTGGCCCAAAGCCTGTTTTCACATTCCTGACCAGGCCAATTTTTACAATTCAGATATTGTCACTTTAGGAGGTCATAAAACTAGAAGGATTCAATGGATTCCACTGATTCTGAGATTGCTTTCTTGTGAAATATCGTAATTCATTATAGTTGCAAAACTTCTTTGATATCACTTACATTTATTTGTGAAAGAAATGAAGATTTGGCGGAAATTTTGAAAATTTTGCAATTTTCAAACTTTTAGTTTTATGCCCTTAAATCAGAGCATAATATTGCACAAAGTAATTCATAAATAACATTTCCCATTTTTTTTTGTCTAAGGCTGTCGTCACAGTAGTATTTGGTCAGTATTTTAAATCAGTATTTATTATGAGCCAAAACCAGGAGTGGGTGATAAATGCGGAAATGGTGCATATGTTTCTATTATACTTTTCCTCTAATTGTTCCACTCCTGGTTTTGGCTTACAAATACTGATATAAACTACTGACCAAATACTGCTAGTGTGACGGCAGCCTAACATTCACCAAAACCCCCCCCAAAATGTATACAGTCTATGTCACGCTGAGTCCTGGTGTATCTGTGTATGAAAAATTGTATTTTCACAGGCATATGTAGCATAGTTCTGTGTGCTAGCCTTGTTAAAAAAAAATTCTACAATTCACCAAAAAACAAAAAAAAAATTATACAGTCTACATCAGGCTGAGTCCTGGTGTATCTGCGTTTGAAAAATCGTATTTCTGCAGGCATACGTAGTATAGTTCTGTGTGCTAGCCTTGATAATTTTTTTTTTCTAAAATTCCCCCCCCAAAATTATATATATACAGTTTATGTCAGGCTGAGTCCTGGTGTATCGAGGATGGAAAAATTGTATTTTCGCAGGCATATGTAGCATAGTTCTGTGTAGGGTTGAGCGACTTTTCTTTTTATAGGATCGGGTCGGGTTTCACGAAACCCGACTTTTTCAAAAGTCGGGTCGAGTGAAATCGGCCGATGCTGTAGAAAAGTCAGGGTCGGGGTCGGCCGAAACATGAAACCCAATGCAGTGCATTGGGTTTCTAATGGTTCCCAGGGTGTGAAGGAGAGGAAACTCTCCTTCAGGCCCTGGGATCCATATTTAAGTGGAAAATAAAGAATCAAAATAAAAAATATTGATATACTTACCCTCGGACGCACCCTGGTTCTCACCGGCAGACTTCCTTCCTAAGAATGAGTGCCTGAAGGACCTTCGATGACGTCGCGGCTTGTGATTGGTCGCGTGAGCGGTCACATGGGCGTCACGCGACCAATCACAAGCCGCGACGTCATCTAAGGTCCTTCAGGCGCTGATTCTTAGGAAGGAAGGCTGCGGGTTAGAACCAGGGCGCGTCCGAGGGTGAGTATATACCTATTAGGAACATACTCACCCTCAGACGCGCCCTCGGACGCTTCCTTCCTAAGAATTAGCGCCTGAAGGACCGCCCATGTGACCGCTCACGCAACCAATCACAAGCCCCGACGTCATCGAAGGCCCTTCAGGCGCTCATTCTTAGGAAGGAAGGCTGCCGGTTAGTACCAGGGCGCGTCCGAGGGTGAGTATATCAATATTTTTTTATTTTTATTCTTTATTTTACACTTAAATATGAATTCCGATACCGATTCCCGATATCTTAAACATCTCGGAACTCGGTATCGGAATTCCGATTCCAGATTCAGAAGATCGCCGACCTCATGGCCGACCCCACACAGGGGTCAGGTCGGGTTTCATGAAACCCGACTTTGCCAAAAGTCGGCGACTTCTGAATCTGGCCGACCCATTTCGCTCAACCCTAGTTCTGTGTGCTAGCCTTGATAATTTTTTTCTACAATTTACCAAAAAAACAAAAAAAAATGTATACTGTCATGGTGTATCGGTGATGGAAAAATCGTATTTTCACAGGCACACAGAACTATGCTAGCCTTGTTCATTTTTTTTCACAATTCACCAAAAAGAAAACAAAATTATATACAGTCTATGTCAGGCTGAGCCATGGTGTATCGGTGGTGGAAAAATCATAGCTTTGCAGGCATACTGATCAGATATAATTTAGCTCCAAATAAATACAGTTGTGTTGAGCTTTTGAAATAGTGCAGTAGTCCATTTAAAATGGGCAAGGCAAGGGACGTGGAAGTGGATGTGATGCTGATGGTGATGGTGCATGTAGAGGACGAGGATGTGACCAAGGTAAAAGTGGGCCACAACAAAGTCCCACATCTTCTCGCTTGACCTCCCTGTCCCATTTTCTAGGGGACCGCAGCACACCACTAGTGAAGCCAGAGCAGTGTGAAACGATTGTTGGTTGGATATAGGATAATGCTTCCAGTAACTTAGCCACCACCACCATGTCTTCCACACGGTCAAGTCTGAGTAGCCTTGAGTGTGGCCCAGATATTCCTCACCCTGATCCTCCTTCCTCCCACAATGCCGAGTGCCCTGAGACAACTGATCCCACACTTGGACACTCTGAAAAGTTGTTCGGGTTTTCCCTTTTAAGATTCTGGCTTCTCGACCGGTCAACTTGAAGTGGGGCCAGATGAAATAGCATGTTGCAATGCCCAAAGCTTTGAACAACCACAGTCACATGAAGGCGATGGTGGGAAATTGTCACAAGAGGTGGACAATGATGAGACACAATTGCCAGAAAGTCAGGAGGAGGAGCAGGGTGCAGAGGTGAAAGACGAGGTTGTGGAAGACTATGTGACTGACCCAACCTGGCAGGAGGACATGCAGAGTGAGGACAGCAGCACACATGGGGAAGGAGGCATATCACCCCATCAGGCAGGAAGAAGCAGTGTGGTGGCCACAGACAAAAGGCATGCTGTGGTGAGTTCCATTCTGGAGCTCCCTCCTGTGGTTGCTAATGGTATTTTTGCGAGTTCTGCCCTTGGGCTCCCTCTGGAGGTTTTGAGTGGAACTGCTGCTCCGTTAGGTGGCTGTAGCAGCTGCCTTCACTAATCTCCTTGCCTGGGTTTGTTATTTAAACCTGCTCTGGGCTTTAGTCCATGCCTGCTGTCAATGTTCTTGGTTGGATTTGATTCTGCCCTTGGATTTCTCATATGGCCAGTCCTTGTCTGCAAAAGATAAGTTTTGCTAGTTTTGTTTGTCCATTTGTTTGGACTCTATTGCTTTGCATTTTGTCTCTTTTGTCCAGCTTGTCACTAAGTCTTATTCAGGCTAGCTGGAAGCTCTGGGAAGCAGATTTGCCCCTCCACACCGTGAGTCGGTGTGGAGTTCATTTTTGTAAACTCTGCGTGGATTTTGTAGTTTTTAATACTGACCGCACAGTATCCTTTGCTCTCTGTCCATCTAGTTTAGTTTTGGCCTCCCTTTGCTGAATTCTAATTTCATTTCTGAGTTCGTCATTTCCCTCTCCTTTCACAGTCAATATTTGTAAGGGGCTATCTTTCCTTTTGGGGGTTTCTCTGAGGCAAGATAGCTTTCTATTTCCTTCTTTAGGGGTAGCTATATCTGAGGCTGTGACGAGGTGTCTAGGGAGTGTCAGGAACATCCCACGGCTATTTCTAGTTGTGTTGTTAGGATTAGGGACTGCGGTCAGTAGAGATACCACCTTCTCAGAGCTCGTTCCATGTTGCGTTTTAGCCACCAGGTCATATCAGTGTGGCCTCTTAACCACCAGGTCATAACAGCATGCATCCGTTCCCCGTAACACCAACATGAGGGAAGTTGCCATTCCAACTGTTAGATCTTCCCGAGTTTGGTTATTTTTTAAAGACTCTGCCGATAACCTCAAGCAGGCCATTTGCAGCACCTGCCATGCCCTCATCAGCAGGGGTAGCAAAACTACCAGCCTGAACACAACCAGCATGATCAGGCACACGGCAGTAAAGCACCCGACTTTGTGGGCCGAACCCCAGGCTCCAGGAACACTGTCTGCAGTTGGCACCACTGCTTCTTCCACTGTTTTGCGTAGAAGCCAATCCCCAGTCCACCGTGCATGTGAAGATGCCTCTAGCCCTGCACCTGTTGTTGCCCACAGTCAAGCAGCACCATCATCAAGCCTGTCCACGTCCTTATCCCAGCACAGCCTTCAGTTGTCTATACCTCAGTCATCGGAACGCAAGCGGAAATACCCAGCCAACCAAGATGGGTCTGCTTATGTCAAAGATAAAGCCGTGTGCACTACTACTAGTGGTGCCCAGGTAGGTTCCCACACCATGTGATACTAAAAGAAAGAACCTGGCACTCAACTTAATGCTCGTGAGATTTTAATGGTAGTAGCCAAAAAAACGTTTCGGTCCTATATCTGGACCTTCATCAGTTACGTACTATGATGAAAAAGTGAATGACTGTAGTGTCATATAAGGCACAGCATGGTCTGCGTCTGGTATTTGCGCAGATAGGTTTAGGCACACAGATTGGACTTATTAACGCTGATAGGTGCTGTGCTTGTGTCCAGACACGGAATCCCCGCTTGTCTCAGACAAGTTTCATCATAGTACGTAACTGATGAAGGTCCAGATATAGGACCGAAACGTTTTTTTGGCTACTACCATTAAAATCTCACGAGCATTAAGTTGAGTGTCAGGTTCTTTCTTTTAGGGTCTGCTTATGTGTCACACACCACATGGCCAGCTAAGGCTACTTTCACACTAGCGTTATCTGCAATCCGTCACAATGCGTTGTTTTGCAGAACAAACGCATCCTGCAAAAGTGCTTGCAGGATGTGTTTTTTCCCCATAGACTTGTGCTTTGGCGGACCGTCGGGAGCAAAAAACGCTACATGTAACGTTTTTTGCTCCTGACGGACCGCTTTTTCCGGAACTCCGCCCCCACCTCCCCACACCTCACAATGTGGCAGCGGATGCGCCGGAGAAATGCATCCGCTGCCTCCGTTGTGCAGTGCATTAATCGCTAGCATCGGAATCTCTGCCCGACGCATTGCGACGGGGAGATTCCGACGCTAGTGTGAAAGTAGCCTAAGGTTGTTCAATGTTACAATGAAGTTTCCCAGTGAATGCATTTGTATTGTTTGAAAGCAATGTTAAAGTTGAAATACACTTCAAAAACTCTGCGTCTGAACTAAGCTCAACTGGGGGAACACATTTTCAGTCTGGGGTTAATTATTTGGTCTTACAGGCAAGTCATTAACCTGCAAAGGATGTACCTTAACATATTTCCCAGCAAAACCCAATTTGTTTTCATTTTAGTGTGTTTTTGATTGCACCAGGAAAAATGGCATGAATCTTGTAAAAAATTGATTACAGCTGTGACCTAGGATTCAGAAATGCTTCCAGGGGCGATCCCCATGATGTTCCTGTGTCATATGATCAGTATTTCCATCATTTTCAGATGTTTTTATACCTTAAAAGGACCCCTGGGGGATCACGGTAAAAATACTCAGGTCTCCCATAGACTTACACTGGGCTCGCTGCTCGGTCGAGTACTCGAGTATTCCAATTTGCTCGACCCGAGCGATGATCACCCGAGCATTTTAGTGCTCACTCATCACTACTGACAATACAAAAGTGACATCAACCCCACAAATATGAACCTCACTTGCCACCTCTGCAGGGCATGTGGGAAGATCATTGCAAAGCACCAGAATTGGCTCATCTAACAGATGTGCCTTTTCTGGGTGACTGTGGGTTGCTATTTTTAGGCTAGGGTTGGGTCAATATCCATGGCCCCTTGCCAGCCCCCAGCTTTCTGCTTTAGCAAGATGGGTTGACCCAAATTGGGGGACCCCATGCTGTTTTTTAATATAAATATATATTCTTGATAACTGTCATGTTCACACCCTGACTGGGTGGTGTGAACGAGGGGATTGTGGCCCCACTATGTCACAAACCTGTCTACCCTGGAAGGGGCGTGACTAAGCAGCTACCTCGGTGTACACTGGAGTCTCTGATGGTGAGGTCAGGCTTGTGCTGCAGGTAGCTTCCAGGTACCACTCCCACTGAGGAACAAAACACAAGTGACAGGTGGGAGCAAGTATTGATAGACACAATTAGTATTTTGCTGGACACAGCTGGCACTCTGGCAGGCAGGCGGGCATGGCTGGCACTCTGGCTGGCACTCTGGCAAGCAGGTGGGCACAGCTGGCAGGCAGATGGGCACGGCTGACACATTTGGCAAGCACGGCTGTCACTCTAGACAGGCAGGCACGGCTGGCACTCTAGGCAGGCAAGAGGTCATGGCTGGCACTCTAGGCAGGCAGGCGGGCACAGCTGGCACTCTAGTCAGGCATGGCTAGCTGGACTGGAACTGGTTCTGATAGAACAGGAACATAGGCATGTACGAGTAGGGAACAGATAGGAGCCAGCTCAGACGGGAGGGACAGGAACACACAGGGCACAGAGTTTGGAGCAGAGCAAAGCAGAACGATATAGAGAGCAGGACAGAACCACAGGAGGTGAGACGGGAGTAGAACAGAATCGCAGGAGGCAGAGCAAAGCAGAACCGCAGGAGGCAGAGGAGATCAGAACCGCAGGAGGTAGAGCAAAGGGCAGAACCACAAGAGGCGAAGCAAAGAGCAGAGCCGCAGGAGGCAGAGCAGAGCAGAACAGCAGGAGGCAGTGCAAAGCAAACCGCAGGAGGTGCAGCAGAGCAGAACCACAGGAGGCAGAGCAGATCAAACCGCAGGAGGCTGAGCAAAGAGCAGATCTGCAGGGGGCAGAGCAAAGAGCAGAACCACAGGAGGTGGAGCAAAGAGCAGAGCTACAGGAGGCAGAGCAAAGAGCAGAGCCGCAGGAGGCAGAGCAAAGCGTAGAAGGAGTAAATACAAGGATACCCAGAGCGGAATAGGAAAGGCTACAGACAGGTATATAAACGGACACAGGTATAGGACTAAGTTCAGACAGATGGTATAGAAAATGTTCAGCACAGCCTAAAGAGGGAGGTGCAAAAATACAGGTTCCCAATAGGTGGAATAGTTGTAATTAGCACACTCCAATAGATTTGATGCAAAAGGGGTGTTTAATATACATAGAGTAGTCACAAATGTTTCGGTCTGCAAAGAACCTTTATCAGTGTGCTACAGAAAAAAATAAATATAAATGTGCATAAACATATAAGTGAAACCAAAAACTAAAGTATATACATCAGGAGAAAAAAGGTCATAATTGGTACTGAGAAGACAACCCTACAGTAATTCCAACAACACCATAAGGTCAAAAGAGTACAAGAAAGTACAAAAAGTACAAAAAGATTAATAAATGTACATAGAGAGACATTTTTAGGACCACGGTCACTGTGGGAGGTGGGGTGTACGGGGATGGGCATGTGTAAGAAGGGTCTAACAAGTTAGTATGAAAGGATTACATACCTAAATGTAGCGAGAGTGATACATATAGTAGAACCCCAGAAGAAATTTATTTGCATCTAAGGTGAAAGAAATGGTGCAACATGATCATGTACATAATACCCATGTGTCATATGCGTGCGCAAATAGGACGATACCTACCAAAAATGAAAATACGGTAAGTTTACTGGACAAAGTATTGTACGGCCGGTCAGTCTGGAGAAAGAAATATATGCCGGTAAGTATAGGTGGGGGCTGCCTGAGAGAAGCACAGTAAGCGCTGACTACAGGAGAGGAGTCTGTGTGATGCCATGTAATAACGTACCTCCTCCTAAGATCAGACAGAGTCAGGAACGGGACAAGGCACAGAAAGAAGGACTTAGACCAGTGTACGAAACTCCCCTGGGTGGCTGAAACAAGAGACACAGGACACAGGTACAGGCCAGGGTACAAAGCCCCCTGGGTGGCTGAAATGAGAGATGAGGCAAGATGGGACCTGGCAACTCAGCAGCAAGACACTAACTGAGTAAATACATTGCTCAGGCATCTACCTGGGGGTGGGAATACCTTAACTACCTGATGACTCTTGGCATTTGGCAGGGGACACCTTAGGAAGGTGCACACAGTCACTGTAAGAAACAGGAAGTGCCGGGGCTGCCGCCCTAAACATTCAGCCATGAGGCATGCAACAAGCAAGGACATGAAGCCCAGATCATGGAGCCGGCAGAGGACAGAACTCACAGCATGGCCCAGAGTGGTGAGTAAGAAGGAAGATGGGAAACCAGACAGTGATGCCGGCAGGTATGTAACAATAACCAGCCTTGCTAACACTGATAGCTGAGGGTTGCCCCCAGCTGTTTTGTATTGCCGGATATGGAAAATACAGGGGAAGCCAAGTCCAGGTTTTTCATTTATTTATTTATTTATTTATTTATTTATTTATTATGCAGGAGCTGGCTGATGAATACTCCACTCTTGCTCTCACTGTTATTAGTGGCAGCAGGTGTAGGCTGATATGAATATTAGTCCCATAAGCCACCACCTGCTGTCATTCTTCTCACTTGAACACAACTCTCATCATTCTTCCCTGCTTGTGCTGATCGCCAGCAGTTCAGGGGAGAATGATGAGTTGTCTTCAGCACCATGCTCCGGGGAACAGCGCTTACTGTACTGCTGCTTCCTTGGCACCCGCTGTGTGGTACTGATGTGGCACCCGGGTGGCACATGGTTGCCACACGTGTGCCACACATTTTACAATCATCTCCAGTACCAATTTGATGTTAGCGGGAGCGCTGTGGGAAAATTTCTATTGGCGCTCATGCTAACTTCAGAAAGGTGAAGTGAGTTCATTGGCTGTGAACTCGCTGGACTTTTCTGATTTCACCAGGAGCGTGAGAACTTTCTCATGATCGTGGTGAAGGTCCTACGAGTTCACCGCTAGACACAGGGCAGCGATAGCAGACCCTGCTCATTTCCGCTGCTGTTTGGCAGGCTATATAGTTGCATCATGCAACTATGCAGCCTGTCATCTAAATGTAGCAGAGCTAGACCCGTTTTGGGACAAATGGATTATCATCTTCTCTGTGGAAAGGTGAGAAATATTGTTGTTTTTTAATTTTATTCTTTTGCAAAGACAATGGCATCGGTGGAACAGGCAATGTCATAAGCATGGTTTAATTATAATTTTGCTAAAGGAATCAGTGTAAATTTTTCAATTAAATGACTTTTTTCTGGGTGTCTGTCTTTTATAAAATATGACTGTGGGGTTAGTTATTGGGGCACCTTATTGACAACTCTCCATTACTAACATCTGGGTTTGATGTCACCTAACAGTACACAGGTAACATAAACCCCCCAGCTATCACCCCGCTTAACACTGCTACAGGGCAAGTGGGAAGAGCAATGCTAATTGTCAGAATTGGCACATTAAAGAAATGCGCCTTTTCTGGGGTGGCTGAGAGATGTTTTTTGCCTGGAGGGGACAGTATCCATGGACCCTTCCTAGGCTGCTAATATCAGCCCACAGCAGTCTGCATAACCTTTGCTGGATATTAATTATAAGGGGACTCTAAGTCATTTTTGGGGGGTTCCCATTTTAATAGCCAGCAATGGCTAATTATACAGCTATGAGCTGATAACAATAGCATGGGAAGCTCCATGGGTATTACCCCCTTCCCACGCTATAAACATTTGCCCCCAACTGTCAGCTTTCCGTAGGCTGGTTAAGAAAATTATGCTGGACCTCACACCATTTCTTTTCTGAAAAATAATCTTTTAATAATTAAATACATATACAGTAAGCTGCACACACTGCACTAATTGAATATGTCACTAATATCTGTATAACTATATATTCTATGTGTATATACTGTACATAATTCATCTATTCTATGCTGTCACCTCCTGCTATGATTTTACATATATATACATATAAATTAGGCATCATGATTCTCCCGCTGTACGGGATAGATCCCAAGCCTAATCTGCTTTTGCGCTCTCCCATTCAGGTCCAACTACTCAGATTGTTGCTCAGCATAGACATTGTTCCCAGCGTCTTGCTCAGGCTCCTGGTAAGTGCTTGGTTACTGCTGGCTCTCCAGCCAAACCTATACTAACCAGTGTTGCACAGGTGCAGTCTTGTGCTCTGGAGCCTAAGTCCAGAAATCACCTTACTGAGCATGTGCGGTCAATGTCAAGGCTGACTGGGCGTGAGTGTTTGGGCAATACGGTAGCTCAGTGGTTAACACTACAGCTTTGCAGCGCTGAAGTCCTGGGTTCAAATCCCACCAAGGACAACATCTGCAAGGAGTCTGTATGTTCTCCCCGTGTTTGCGTGGGTTTCCTCTGGGTACTCCAGTTTCCTACCACATTCCAAATACATACTGATATGGAATTTAGATTGTGAGCACCATCAGGGACAGCAATCATAATGTGTGCAAACTGTAAAGCGCTACGGACTATGTTAGCAATATATAAATAAAAAAAATTGGGGTGGAGCCTAATGTTTAAAAGGCTCTCAGAGGCACACGCTAGTGTGCTAGTATCATTTATGTGTCTTTATTACCAGTGAATACTCTACCACTCTGTCTTCATGTGTTTGGGTGTCTGTGTAGCTTGGGACTGTACTTGTAGGCAGGCAGCTACAGTCCGTGGGGGCAATTAGCCATTGGCTTAGCATCTGGTTCCTACATGTGTGGCATTAGCACAGTAGAGTTCCAGAGCAAGCACAATCCTAGTCAGGGTATTATACAGAGCATCTGTTCCATTTCGAGTGACACAGCTGAGTTGCAGAGCATCTGCAACGGTAGCTCAGTGGTTAACACTACAGCTTTGCAGCGCTGACGTCCTGGGTTCAAATCCCACCAAGGACAACATCTGCAAGGAGTCTGTATGTTCTCCCCGTGTTTGCGTGGGTTTCCTCTGGGTACTCCAGTTTCCTACCACATTCCAAATACATACTGATATGGAATTTAGATTGTGAGCACCATCAGGGACAGCAATCATAATGTGTGCAAACTGTAAAGTGCTACGGACTATGTTAGCAATATATAAATAAAAAAAAATTGGGGTGGAGCCTAATGTTTAAAAGGCTCTCAGAGGCACACGCTAGTGTGCTAGTATCATTTATGTGTCTTTATTACCAGTGAATACTCTACCACTCTGTCTTCATGTGTTTGGGTGTCTGTGTAGCTTGGGACTGTACTTGTAGGCAGGCAGCTACAGTCCGTGGGGGCAATTAGCCATTGGCTTAGCATCTGGTTCCTACATGTGTGGCATTAGCACAGTAGAGTTCCAGAGCAAGCACAATCCTAGTCAGGGTATTATACAGAGCATCTGTTCCATTTCGAGTGACACAGCTGAGTTGCAGAGCATCTGTTCTGTTTCTGTGTGTGAGTGACACAGCTCAATTGCAGAGCATCTCTTTCATATCTGTGCGTAACAGTGCAGTTGCAGAGCATCTGTTCCATTTCTGTGTGCGAGTTCAGTTCATGTGCTGTTCACACACTGTGTGGCGTAAACCCAGTGTGTACAAGTAATTGCTCGCTGTGTGTTTTTTCATGCTTCACTAGCAGCAGTTTTCCATCTCTGCACTGTAGACCCCAGGTTGCAAATGCGCTTTATCATTTATTTTATTTAGCACAATCCGCCAGCCCTAATATACTGTATATATGTGTGTGTGTTACTGACATCTATATATCTATCTATTCTATTTGTATATACTGTGTGTAATGCATCTATTCTATCCTATCGGCTCCTGTTGTGATTTTATTGTATGTGGCTGCTGAATAGCCTGCTTTTCTTAAGGCTGAGTCAGACATAACGATATTGTTAACAATATCATTGCAACGTCACGCTTTTGGTGACGTAGCAACGATCCGGCTAACGATCTCGTTATGTGTGGCAGTGACCAACGATCAGGCCCCTGCTGGGAGATCGTTGGTCGTTGGGGAATGATCAGGACCATTTTTTGGTCGCTGATCACCCGCTGTCATCGCTGGATCGGCGTGTGTGACGCTGATCCAGCGATGTGTTCACTTTTAACCAGGGTAAATATCGGGTTACTAAGCGCAGGGTTGTGCTTAGTAACCTGATATTTACCCTGTTTACCATTGTAAAAGTTAAAAAAAACAGTACATACTCACATTCTGATGTGTGTCACGTCCCTCGGCGTCCACAGGGTTAAAACTGCTTTCGGCAGGAGCGCTGCTAATGCATGCGCTCCGGCCGAGAGCTTCCCTGCACTGACTGTGTCAGCGCCGGCCGTAAAGCAGAGCACAGCGGTGACAATGGTAACCAGGGTAAATATCGGGTTACTAAGCGCGGCTCTGCACTTAGTAACCCGATGTTTACCCTGGTTACTCAGGTGCTGCAGGGGGACTTCGGCATCCTTAAAGACAGTTTCAACGATGCCGAAGTCGTTCCCCTGATCGTTGGTAGCTGGAGAGAGCTGTCTGTGTGACAGCTCCCCAGCGACCACACAACGACTTACCAACGATCACGGCCAGGTCGTATCGCTGGTCGTGATCGTTGGTAAGTCGTTTAGTGTGACTTAGGCTTTAGATAGATAGATAGATAGATTTAATATATACGTATATAGATATATGTTTGTGTCACTGACATCTATATATCTATCAATTCTATGTATATACTGTATGTCTATTCTATCTATTCTATTCTAACCTATCATGCTGTGATTTTGCTGCAGCAGCAGATGAATTGTCAGCTTTTCATCTATATCTACCTCTCTATCTATCTACCTGTTTGTTGAGTCCAGCAGAAAAATATTCAAAATTTACTTGCATTGGTTCCGTTATTAAGTACGAATATTAGAAATTATTTGTGTTGATTTTCCCGAATCCAAACATTTCGCTATTTGCTCATCATTAGTAAGAAATTAAAAGGGGAGATGACAATGCACTAATATCTGCTGAATTATTTTCAATAGGATAAAAAAATGCCTGCAGTTTTGTTTTTTGGGAAAGAGAAGAAACTCTTATAGATACTACAAGTTTCCCTAATTATTAACATTAAAAACAATCATTTTTTTCTTTACATTACTGGACTAAATTAAATAGTTGCTGATTTAATAATAACTTGTATAATATTGTAAATTAATAATAAATAATTTAATTGACTTAATTATTACCAAATATAATTTGACATGCATAGCTTTACTAACGTACAGTATATTTTACAGTATATCTTCAATGGAAAGAGTGTAATTTATTCATTTCAGGAGAGTCACTTAATATTTCTTGTTGAAGACTTTCAATTATTTAGTCTTTTCTCCAGGAGGTTAATGGCTGAATTGGTCTTGTTAGATAATAAAACTGACAATTTAATATTTCAGTTATACATTGATTTTTGCAATTAGATCACTTTTAGTACCATTATTTTTTTATTAAGTGTCATGGCATCAGCAGTATAGCTTACAGCAATGTACATGAATGTGATAATGTATAAATGGATGATCTAAGAAAAAAATATTTTAACACAGGTTATAATTTATATTCATCAATAATACTTTGTCATAGCAGTCAGGTAAAATCACCTTTGAATTAGAATCTATGAAAGAATTAGGATTATAGTTTACTTCTGTCTTGGAAGGCCAAAAAAAACACAAAAAATGAGCTTAACTTGAGTTGGTACACATGCAGAAGTTAAACGCATGTTCACATTGGCCACAAAACATTAAAACCTACAAGAGAAAAAGTAAGCAAAAACCCTGATGTAACTTAGTAAAAAGCAAAAGTGCATTTAAATAACAGAGTTTTTAGTAATACTATTTTTTGGTCAAAAATAGCACAAATGCCATCCCACCACGTCAAGGTAACTCTGATCGGGACAGTCCTACACTGTCTAATATTAAAACCTTACCATGTGTCAATGTTGACATCAGTGTGAATAAGGGCAGACAAAAGGACTGGGCCCAACCAGGGAACACCAGCCTGGGGAAGCCTTACATACAATCTCTAGCTCAGAAACAGGGAGACCACACCCCAACATGCACAGAATGCAACAATACAAAGAAAAAAACAAAAAATGAGCTTAACTTGAGTTGGTACACATGCAGAAGTTAAACGCATGTTCACATTGGCCACAAAACATTAAAACCTACAAGAGAAAAAGTAAGTAAAAACCCTGATGTAACTAAGTAAAAAAGCAAAAGTGCATTTAAATAACACAGAGTTTTTAGTAATACTGTTTTTGATAAAAAAAAATCACACAAAAGCCATTTCACCGCATCAAGATAACTCTGATCGGGACAGTCCTAAACAGTCTAATATTAAAACTATTATTTTAGACAGTGTATGACTTTCCTGATCAGAGTTACCTTGATGCGGTGGGATGGCTTTTGTGCTATTAGTTGATCAAAAAACAGTATTACTAACAATTCTGTGTTATTTAAATGCACTTTTGCTTTTTTACTTGGTTACATCAGGGTTTTTCTTACTTTTTCTCTTGTACGTTTTAATGTTTTGTGGCCAACGTGAACATGCTGAGTAATTATACAAATAACACTGGCGCTCGCCACTAGTACCCACTAGATGAGTGGGAATTAGCTAGAAAATCCCCCAGCTGCTGGTATCCCCAGAAAAAATGTGCCACTTCTGTAACAATCAGTATATACAACAACTGATACCGTGCTTAGGTGATAGGACAGGACCAGCCAAATCTAAAGGACTGCAACCAGACAACAGAAATATATATATTTTTGTTGTTTGGTGGCAGTCCTTTAGATTTGGCTGGTCCTGTACTATCACCCAAGCGCGGTATCAGTTGTTGTATATACCAATGTGAACATGCGTTTAACTTTTGCATGTGTACCAACTCAAGCTAAGCTCAATTTTTTTGTTTTTTCTTTGTATTGTTGCATTCTGTGCAAGCCGGGGTGTAGCCTCCCTGTTTCTGAGCTAGAGATTGTATATAAGGCTTCCCCAGTCTGGTGTTCCCTGGTTGGGCCCAGTCCTTTTGTCTGCCCTTATTCACACTGAGGTCAACATTGACACATGGTAAGGTTTTAATATTAGCCAGTGTAGGACTGTCCAGATCAGAAGTATCTTGACGCGGTGGGATGGCTTTTGTGCTATTTTTTGATCAAAAAACAGTATTACTAAAAACTCTGTGTTATTTAAATGCACTTTTGCTTGTTTACTTAGTTACATCAGGGTTTTTGCTTTCTTTTTCTCTTGTAAGTTTTAATATCTAGGTAGGGCAATAGAAAATAAATATTAAGAATATGGCAACTAACAGCCAAATCAGGAATGATGATGATAATAATTATGATAATTCATAATTATTATGGGAAATAAGACATGAGAACAAGACAGGGGTGCAGAAGATGCTATGTCTTTAAAGGAGAAGGCTATTGGAGCAATAGAATGCACAGGCGAATTGTAGCTACAATAGTTTCTGGAGCTCAATCTGCTTGTCCTGTGTTCAGCTCTAACGAAGGTGACATTGTAACTGTTCTTGATATTTCAGGTTCAGTACTGTGTCAAACGGCTGTGGTGGTGGTGGCGGTGAGCTCTATGTCTCGTCATCTCTTGTGTGGGAATTCTTTTTCACATTTCTGGAAAACCAATCTATTGCAATGTACAGACTGTGTGGTTGAAAAATAAGCTGGATACATCCTGGAACAAATCATCTATTAATTACATCAGTCAATCAGAACATCAAATGGCATCACCTGCTTTTGTAGAGAAAGCCAGCTGACAGCAAAATGAGCAAAGCTCAAGCTAACTGTCACGACTCAGCTGTTGGGTGACCCGGGACCAGGGGCTCCTACTCTGTTCCTAACACTAGGGGGTGCCCCAGCTCACCCTATTCCCCAGGATACTTCTGAAGGTGATGATGCCGGGGCCTCAACCCTTGCCTTTCCTCCTGAATCAGCCCTCCATCTGTTCTCTTCCCCCACACAGGGCAAAGGTTCGCTGCCCCGCACCACAGTGCATCAACTCGACAAACAATGCAACATGAATAAGGGTAGCTAAAAATAACAGGCATACAAATATTCACTCACATATAAAAGAGGAATGTTCTGGGGAGTGAAGGACAGAAAAACCAAAGTAAGAAGAGGGAAGGAAATTATCACACTTACAAACCCATGCAACAGTCACAAATAATGCCTCCAAACTTCTCATATAAACACTTCTACTCCAACTCATGCAGCATAAGCTAGCTCTGACATGGGTTTCAATCAGGACCCAAAATATAAAGGGGATAGGAGTGGCTACCCGAGCTCAGCTGAGAGATCAGAGCCCCAGAGCTCCCAACATCGATTAACCCCTGTTCTGCCAAAAGAAATAAACACCATTTAAAAAGAAGGTGAAGTGCTTCTTTTCAGTGCAGAAGTAGGAGCAATCAGATGCAGCAGTCTTCTGACTCCTCTCTTTTGCAGTAACCCCGTCACACTGACCTCTTGGTAAACAGTCTGCACCACAAATAGTGATTTATTGTCATCAGCCTCATCATCATCCTCATCAACTTATTTTCATACCCGTCCCCTTCTTCCATTTTATCAGTTCTCCAATTGTATGCACAAAAACATTTGTTCAGTCATCCAGTCACATGAAAATGGTGCTCCTAAGTGTCAAAGTCCACCACAATTGATGACAGATAACTTGGATGTAATGTATTTTGCTAAATAATTTTGTGCAATACATCTTTACATCTTAATGGAAGATAGCTATGCATCATTATTTATTGTACTAAAAAGCAATCCCTGCCAGGTTTGATACAAAATGCAAATTTTTTTTCTACAACAAGATTTATTGCACAATGTATAGCAAACTTTTCTTCTTAATTATTTTGTGTGAAATTAAGTTTTATTGTGATTGCATCTTGAGTAAATTTTCCCAGTAAAATCCTAATCAGGAAAAGAAAATGCAATATTTTTTAATATCAGACAAATATTCTTTCTAGAAAGTATCAACGTTAAGAAATTTTTTTAGATATTATCAGAAAAATCTGTGGTGCTCCTAAGTGTCAAAGTCCACCACAATTGATGACAGATAACTTGGATGTAATGTATTTTGCTAAATAATTTTGTGCAATAAATCTTAATGGAAGATAGCTATGCATCATTATTTATTGTACTAAAAAGCAATCCCTGCCAGGTTTGATACAAAATGCAAATTTTTTTTCTACAACAAGATTTATTGCTTTGCATGCATCAATTATTAGAAACAATGTGTTAGGGTTGGCAGATTGCGCTAAATAAGATATAAATTAAAGTGCAATTGCAACCCTGAGTTCACAGTGATGAGATGTATAGCTGCTTCTAGTGTGAACAATGACGGAACAAAACAGCGAGCATTACCTTAAATACATTATGTTAACTCCACACAATATGAGCAGGATGCAGATTATTTAGCTTTGTTAACTTCACAGAGAGGTAGAGCTCCGAGTTTGCTAAGTATTATACTCTGTTTAACGTCACAGGGATGATAGCACGTGGAGAGAGCTTGCTCTGCAGCTAAACTGTGCTAACCGCACACCTGAATGAAACAGGTACTAAGCCAAGAGAAAGAACTCTTATGATGCTAGGTCTGATACCCTGTTGCCTTAACCTAGACGTATAGCATAAGGGTTGAGCTTGCTCTGTAACTGAACTGTGCCAATCGCGCACATGTACGAAACAGATGCTAAGCCAAGCGCCTAGTTACCCCAGTCCTGACACTACTGAACATGTGCCTGACCAGCACCCCAAGCATGTAGCAGACTAGAGACTCAGTTGTTGAGACAAAGGTATGAAACCACATAAGTGTGCAACCTGCCTGCCAACGTGTACAGCCTCTGGGCAAAGACACTCACACAAATGTGCGGACAGAGTGGTAGAGTAGCCACCCACACACACCAAACATAAATGACACCAGCACACTTGCATGCACCACCGAGAGCCTTATAAATGCTAGGCTTCACCCCAAACACTCACTCCCAGTCGGCCAAGGCATCGCCCCTGGGCCAATCCAGAGCTGCCACATCATCAGAGCAGCTAACATCCGACCACCGATGAGAAGCTGCCACCTCACAGACATGCTCAGTAAGGTGATCTCTGGACTTAGTCTACAGAGCGCAAGGCTGCACATGCATATCATTGGTTACCATAGACTTGACTGGAGAGCCAGCAGTAACCAGATGTATACCACGAGCCTGAGCAAGACGCTGGGACCGATGTCTGTTCTGAGCAGCAATCGCAGCGGGAGAATCCCGATGCCTAACACAATGTACAGCAAACTTTTCTTCTTAATTATTTTGCGTGAAATTAAGTTTTATTGTGATTGCATCTTGAGTACTTTTTCCCAGTAGAATCCTAATCAGGATAAGAAAATGCAATATTGTTTAATATCAGACAAATATTATTTCTAGAAAGTATCAATGTTAAGAATTTTTGGAGATATTGTCAGAAAAATCTGTGTTTTCTAATCTGTAGCATCTGCACATTGCACGGTTGCTGACTGCATGTATAACCAGATGACCTCTCTCCTTATCTTGCAGTCAACACTTCCTGCGTGGCCTCTGTGCAGTCCAAGTTAGAAAGGGAAAAATTGTCAGAAAGTGCTAAATTGTTTAAAATTATCAAATCAAAATTATTTTATTTCCAAAAGTGAAAATTTTCTTTTAAAAAATGAATATTTTTTTTCCAAACAACCAAGGCAGCATCAACAGCACTGGCTGCAATTCACACATGTGGACAAAATTGTTGGTATCCTTCTGTTAAAGTAAAAAAAAAAAAACAATTTTCACTGAAATTATTTGCAACCGACAAAGGTAATTTTCAATTTAAATTTACTTTATACTATATAGAAATAAGTGAAAAGCAGACTTTGCTTTTGAACTGTTGTTCAATAGAAACATAAAAAAAAATAATGGCATTAGCCTCAACAAAATATGATGATACCCTTAACTTTATATTTTGTTGCATACACTTTTGAGACAATCATTGTAGAAAACAAATTATATAGCTCTGAAAAGTCTAGAAGGCCTTGAGTGTCTTGAAATTTCATTGCACCCTGCACAAATTCAAGACACCATGTGCCACATGCAGTAAAGCAGCCCCAAAATATGACCAAGCCTCCTCCATGATTCACAGTAGTTTCAATATTCGTTTTTTGTATGCTTCATTTTTGCACTCTAAATATATAATTTTAAAAAAAGCATTTTGGGTTCCCCTATGTTTTTAATCGCCAGCCAGGCAAAACTAGCAGCTGCAGACTGCAACCCTTAAGCTGTCAGCTTAATCAAGGTTGGTTATCAAGTATAGAGGAGTCCCCATGCTGTTTTTTATTTATTTAAATAAATATAAAAAAACAGCATGGGTTCCCCCTCATTTTGATAACAAGCCTCACTATTACTAATCCTATAGTTGAATTGTAAATAAACACACTAACAGAATAAAATCTTTTATTTTAAATAAAAAAACACTTTTCCTTTTTATTAAAAAATAACAAATATAGTTATACTCACCTAATGCCAACTTCATTGAAGCCCTCGTCTCCTGTAATAAAACAAAAATAAAAAACAACCATATCCTTCACCTGTCCATCGTTCTATTCCACAACGTAATCTATGTCTGCGAATAAAGAGTTTTCAACCTGGACGGTGCCAAGATGTGACCATCCAGACTGAGAACCACTGGGAGAATGAGCTGCTGCGAGTGCAGCCTCAAACACCAGCTGTGATGTAATGAAAGTTACTACTGGTCACTAAGGCTGCATTCTTATTCGGGCCGCTGAACTTCTGTGACCTCCAGTGAGATCACCACTAGCACAGTGAGAAAAATTCTCACGGTGCAGCATTGAGCTCAGAGAAATCACAGGGAAAAATGAGAAATATCACCTAGTGAACTGCGGTGAACTAACATCTGCACCATGAGACTTTTTCTCTCTGTGCTAGCGGTGATCTCACCTTGATGATGTCACAGAGACAGTGCCAAAGTATTGGCATCACTTGTGCGCATTGGGGGTCCGGTCTGGCTCTAACCCCAACATTCTCGGGGCTGAGCCTAGAGATCTCACTTTCGCTAAATCTGCTGTGCCCTATGAGAGCTAACAGGGAACAGCATCCTTTACGTTTGTTACTGTGGCTCTGTGGTTAACAGAGTTTTCTGATGTTCTCATTGGGTGACATTTAATCCACAAGTTTCCGGTGCTCACCCGCCATTTTGTTCGCCATTGCTTAGCAGCAGGATCCATCTCTGCACAGTGGACCCCGGGTTGCGAATGCACCTTACTCTTATATTACATTTGGTGCGTTCCGCCAACCCTAACATAGCCTCTCTAACATTGTGTGTCCAGTTCAACATAAAAAATGTGATGAAAGGACCTGATTAACAGAAGGATACAAAGAATTTTGTTAATGTGCGATTATGATATGATTAACAAGATGGTTTATCTGCCAGTGCAACAAACTGAATTGCATCCCCTAAACAGCCATGTTTAGTCTGACCTACACTATGTCCTTTCTGCAGCTGATAACCTCAGCTGTAATCCCATGGAATGAGTCAACATATCTAATAACCTGTGCATTTTTCTTTGGGTATATCGTCATATCCAGATTCCAGTGTAATGTCAGAGAGGGTGTTCAGCACTTTATCTATGTCAATGTTATATATGGTCATACCATCTGCTTGCTTGACTGTCCCTCATCTGTCTTCTACTCCATAGAGCTTTCACCAATGTCAATGGCCGAAGTTCAGCCAGGCATTTACTTCCTATCAGCCATGTTATCTATACTTTACAGTAGTACGGCTGCCGTTTCTGGTCCTACACTGCCAGATATTTCCTTGCCTGCCCTGTCCTAATTCTTTACCATGTGACTTCTTTTGCTAGCACTGTAAGACACTTATCTCCTGGTTGCTCACTGTGATTCACAGTACTAATATGAACTGCTGCTGTTAGGGCTGCTGTGGCTGCAACACATCTCCTAGCGAATCCTTCCCCAACTACTGTACATCTCCTAGTTGCCCACTGATTTATGGACAATACCACTGATAATGAGAGACGTACTCTCTTGATGGTGCATAAATATGATACAGCTCTCAAAACAGGGCTAATTTTTGAGAAATCCTAGAGAAAACAAGCCGTAGTATCTTCAATTTGAAAACACTACTCCTGTTTTCTCTCTCTAAAAAAGGGCATACCTTATGGATGCCTTGATAAAAGCCTGGCTAATTTATTAAACATTTTTCATTAGAAACATTTTTGCAGTTATAGTCACTCAGTAAGGAAACAGCTGACCGCACCATCCAATTTCATGCTCCGTGAACACACCGGCTTTCAGCAGACGCTGGCCAGCTGATGTCGGGTGCTAAGTCCAGAAGACAAACTGATGTAAATCATTAAAGGAATAAAGTGGCAGCACTCACCGATCTTCAAAGCAGGTTAATCTTTATTGCTTTAAAATCTTCACGGCGCAGGGGTGCGCATGACAACAGAGTGTACAAGCTCAAACGACGGCCGTTTCGCGCTTCTCAGGTGCTCCAACGGGTTTGTGAATGGACGGACATGATGCCAGAAGAGGTTTATGCTGCAGGCACGTCTCCTCCCAGTCCCACTCTGCCCATTCACAGTACAAGTGACTAAAACCAGCTAAAAACAATACAAAACAATTCAATAAGTGAACACCATGTGTAGCGTATACTAAACCCAGTATTTGAAGTATTATGAAACAAAATTATGTATCATTCGATCAAATCATTATCGGACGACTGTTCAGCTATATCTGACCTGACTTTCTCATATAACATTAGGATGCTAGCTCCCACTATTAGGTACATTACACCGACATTACTAACATCCAAAAAAAACGTTACAACATAACTCAAATTTTGAGAGAAAACGAAACTACATTCATATTAATGCATTAAACGGAGGGAGTATGGATCACCTGGTCACAAAAATATCAACATGTGTACCTTATCATTTAAACCTGTGGGCCCCATAGCTCCTGTCCTCATTATCCATCTTGCTTCCCTTCTTAGTAATAAATTATGGAGGTCACCCCCTCTTCTAGATGGCATTACTTTCTCTATGCCAGCAAATGTCATCACCCTAGGCTTCCCCCCATGCACTTCCTGTATGTGGCAAATCAACCTTGGGACACTCTTACCCGACGTTATAGACTTAAAATTTTCCCTAAAACGTACATACATATGTCTCATTGTTTTGCCTATGTAGTACCGCCCGCATGGGCAGAACACCACATATACAACATAATCGGTTTTACAGGATATAAATTGAGTCACTTTGTGTGTGACAGGTCCTATGTTAAAGATCCTGTCTGTAACATGATATTGACAATATACGCAGTGCCCGCAACAGAAATTCCCCTTAGGGGTACTCGACTCAAGCCAGTTATTTGTCCTATCTTTCATAATGCAATTCCGTACTAAAAGGTCCCTTACCCTGACGCTACGTCTATTCGAGAGTAAAGGGCCCCTGGCTGCAACTGCAGTTAAATCCTTATCCTTACCCAAGAAATGCCGATTTTTTCTAATGGCTGCTCTTATGTTTATCCATGGGGCAATATTTGAAACAAAATGTAAATCTTTTTTCTTTTGAACTTCGTGTGCCTTGAATACCATCAGTACTCCTATCGCTCATTTTCAACACACAAGAGGGTTTTAATCGGCAATCTCGAGATTTGCGTCGAAGACAGAAGGACACAGGGTACCCAGGCAAAATTTGGGAAGAGGCAGTGAGTAAAATGAGCGATATTGTATAGGAGACTTTGAAAAAGTCTATTTCTGTGAGGCTGGTGGTGTCAAACATGATTCCTGATTCTGCCACAAAATCAGGAATCAGTGGCTCGTAATTTTCAGGGTGCGAGGTCCATACGGGGTCCGAAGAGGGGCGCGCTGGTTCATCTTAAAGAGTGGGCCCTGACTCACCTTCATCTTCATGAATGATGGGCAGTGCTTCTGTCCTGCGACGTCTGCGTGGCGGTTCCGCAGGGCCGGAGGAGGAAGATGAGGAGTTGGAAGAGGATGAGGAAGAATCAGAAAAATAAAGAAAAGCGGGATCCTCTCCCTTGCTATCAGTGTTGGAGGCAAGGAAAGAATATGCCTTCTCCGCTGAATAGCGCTGTTGGGACGAGCGGGACATTTTTTTGTGAGTATGGTGCTTGGGTGTACTTTATTGGTAACTATGTGTACGTGTGGGGGGGATAGTGTTTGGTGCAAACTATTCTGAAAAGAAAAAGCTAAAGGATAAAAAAGCAAATGGGGAGAAAAAAATACCTGTGAAAGGAAAAGTCTAAAACAGCAGGCCCTAGCTCTGATAAGTGAACCTCGTCACTTATCAAAGTTCGGCGGCTGCTGGGTGTGCGAACGGGGATGTGAAAAAACGGCAGGCAAGAGAGCTCTGATAAGTGAACCGTGTCACTTATCAGAGTTCGGCAGCTGCTGGGTGTGCGAACGGGGATGTGAAAAAAAAAAAGAAAAGGGAAGGCACGCATTAGACGCGGCGGCTGGGTGAGCGCACAGGGATGGGAAAAAAGAAAAGGGAAGGCACGGATTAGATGCGGTGGTTGGGTAAGTGCATGGGGATGGGGAAAAAAAGAAAGAAAAGGGAAGGCACGGATTAGATGCGGATGCTGGTTGAGCGCACGGGGATGGGGAAAAAAAAGAAAAGGGAAGGCACGGATTAAACGCGGCGGCTGGGTGAGCGCACAGGGATGGTGAAAAAAAGAAAAGAGAAGGCACGGATTAGACGCGGCGGCTGGGTGATGCACCAATTCTGGCACTTAGCCTCTCTCTTCCCACTGCCCTGTAGTGGTGGCATATGTGGTAATAAGGTGTTAATGTCACCTTTATATTGTAAGGTGACATTAAGCCTGGTTAGTAATGGAGAGGCTTCAATAAGACACCTATCCATTACTAATCCTGTAGTAGTGAAAGAGTTAAAAAGACACAGCCAGAAATATTTTTTTAATATTCTTAATTTCACCATACTTACAACCACACCTAATTCCTGCGACACCCTCTGTTAGGGGTCGAGTTCCCGCTTCTGCACAGGGGGAATCTCGAGCCACCTCCGCTGCGGTCTCCCATTCTTGTCCAGCCGCAGTGGAGTCTGCTCAGCAGAGACGTCGGTCCCAGCGTCATGCTCATTCTCACTCTGTTCTGAGAGTTACTGTTGCTTCTCCAGTCTCTGCCATTAAAGTCAGTGCTGGTCAGCAGCGAGCGGACTTCTCTGGGACTAAGTCCTTGTCTGCACGTACTGAGCATGCCCAGGGTAAGATCTCCCGTTGGAGATCGAGGGTCATGTGCTCAGGCTCTGCAGCACATTCCATTGGTCCTCTTGGCAGGTCTTGGAAGGGCAAAGGTGCTGTGGCCACTTCCTGTGCTGCTGCTATATAAACTGCGCATGACCGCACAGCCATGCGCTAGTATTGTCTTTCAATCGCTAATGTGTGTATGTTGTGAGTGCAAGTCGTCCTTGGATACCCCTACCCTATTGAATGACTGTTCGCGGAAGGTGTATGGCTGCTACCTAGCGCCCGACTTATCCTACAGCACTAGTCACACATTATAGCGTCCAGTTGCTGTGACCGCCAGTACGGCGCCGTGCACTTCCTCGGTGCTTTCCTTACCCAAGCCTGGGTGGTTAGTGGCGTTCGTCAGTGCGGCACTGCATGCACTCTTGTGCCTTAATATTGCTCTTCAGTTTCCTTACACACCCAGTTGCGGTGTTGTGCCAGCAAGGGTCTAATCGGACTTCAATCCTAGTTGGGGTTGAGTTCGCTGGCTACTTGCTCGCGCTTTAGGTGCGGTACCGCGGTCCTGTGCCTTAACAGGATTGCTTCTTTCACGCTGGGTGAGGTTAACCCACGCGTGTATACTTTAGTGTACCGCCATATAGTCTGCTAATTGCTAGCAGCAGGTTTTCACCTGCACGGTGGACCTCGGACTGCGAACGCATCTTTACCATCTGTCTTGGTGCGTTCCGCCAGTCCTAACAGAATACTAGCGCCAGGGTCTGGCTAGTAAAATGGCGGACGACCAGCGTTTACAGCTGTACATCCAGCAGCTGGAGGGAAGGTTGGCGGCTCTTGAGCGTTCAACCTCAGCTGTGGATGTTACTGCTGTCGCTGTTCAGGCTGCAAGTGTGGCTGCAGCTACCTTGTCCACTGCCGCCCCTGTACCGACGCTATCTCGCCTCCCGCTACCAGAGAAATTTTCTGGTGACAGTAAGTCCTGTAGGGGTTTCGTGAGTCAGTGCTCAATACATCTCGAGCTTCTGGCCTCTCGTTTCCCTACAGAGCGGGCTAAGGTGGGCTTTATAATTTTCTTATTGTCGGACAGGGCGTTGCAGTGGGCTACGCCGCTGTGGGAGCGTGGCGATCATGTGGTGCAGAGTGCTCCGTTATTCCTGAGCACTCTGAAACAGGTCTTTCTAGGACCTCGTGTCACCCATGACACGGCGCTCCAACTGTTGGCACTGACTCAGGGCTCGTCCTTGGTCAGCCTTTTTGCCGTCCATTTCCGCACTCTAGCATCTGAGCTGGAGTGGTCGGATAAAGCCCTTATCCCTATATTTTGGAGGGGGCTGGCTGACCACGTTAAGGATGCTCTGGCCACTAGGGAGATTCCCGCCACACTGGAAGAGTTAATAACAGTATCTACTCGCATCGACCTCCGTTTTCACGAGCGGAGGTTAGAGCGAGCCCAGTGTAGGCAGAGGTTTCGGCTGGCTCCCACCTTCGCCAAACCTTTGGAATCTCCAGTCCAGGCTCCTGAGGTCCAGGAACCTAAGGTGGTGTCACGAGCGGGATCTAAGTCCCAGACCGCTCGTGCACTCCAGGGTTGACATGTATGCCAACAGTCAGGACATTTTGCCACCAGATGTCATCAGCGGTCGAGGAAACGTCAGCGTCTAGTGGTAGTAGGTGGAGGTGCACTAGACACTGCGACGTTTGCCTCCAAATTGTCCTTTAAGGGGACAATTACCTTTGGCTCATCCTCCCACTCGGTAGACCTCTGCGTGGATTCTGGGGCGGAGGGCAATTTTATGTCTTCTGCCTTCGCCCAACATCACGCAATACCCCTGGTTATGCTATCTCAACCAGTAACGGTACGAGTGGTGAATGGGTCGACACTCCCCGCACAGATAACACATCAGACCATCCCTGTTACTCTGTCCATGTCGCCATCCCATCAGGAGATTATTTCTCTGCTCATCATTCCTGAGGGTATTGATGAGGTCCTGTTGGGGATACCTTGGTTACGGTACCACTCTCCTCACATCAAGTGGTTCTCAGGCAGAATTCTGGGATGGGGTGAATCATGCGGGGGTAGGTGTCACCGAGAGTGCGTTCAGGTTGCTACTACTGAGGTACCCGCAGATCTATCCTCTCTTCCCAAGCAATATTGGTCTTACGCAGACGTGTTCTCCAAAAAGGCGGCGGAGACCCTTCCGCCCCATCGCCCCTATGACTGTCCTATCGGTCTCTTGCCTGGTGCGGAGCCTCCCCGGGGTCGAGTTTATCCATTATCTCTCCCGGAGATGGAGGCCATGTCTCAGTACATTCAAGAGAATCTGGCAAGAGGGTTTATCAGGAAGTCAGTGTCACCTGCTGGGGCAGGGTTCTTCTTCGTGCAGAAGAAGAATGGGGAACTACGTCCATGCATAGACTACAGGGGTCTTAACGCTATCACCGTTAACCCCTTTCTGACATTGGACGTACTATCCCGTCCATGTGGGGTGGGCCCCTATGACCATGGACGGGATAGTACGTCCAGCGCGATCGGCGGCGCTCACGGGGGGAGCGCCGCCGATCGCGGCCGGGTGTCAGCTGTTTATCGCAGCAGACATCCGGCACTATGTGCCAGGAGCGGTCACGGACCGCCCCCGGCACATTAACCCCCGGCACACCGCGATCAAAGATGATCGCGATGTGCCGGCGGTACAGGGAAGCTTCCCGCAGGGAGGGGGCTCCCTGCGGGCTTCCCTGAGACCCCCGCAGCAACGCGATGTGATCGCGTTGCTGCGAGGGTCTCACCTCCCTCCCTGCTCCCTCCAGCCCCGGATCCAAGATGGCCGCGGATCCGGGTCCTGCAGGGAGGGAGGTGGCTTCACAGAGCCTGCTTAGAGCAGGCACTGTGAAGGCTGCAGCGCTGCATGTCAGATCAGTGATCTGACAGAGTGCTGTGCAAACTGTCAGATCACTGATCTGTGATGTCCCCCCCTGGGACAAAGTAAAAAAGTAAAAAAAAAAAATTTCAAATGTGTAAAAAAAAATAAAAAAAAATATTCCAAAATAATGAAAAAAAAAAAAATATTATTCCCCTAAATACATTTCTTTATCTAAATAAAAAAAAAAAAAACAATAAAAGTACACATATTTAGTATCGCCGCGTCCGTAACGGCCCGACCTATAAAACTGGCCCACTAGTTAACCCCTTCAGTAAACACCGTAAGAAAAAAAAAAAAAAAACGAGGCAAAAAACAACGCTTTATTATCATACCGCCGAACAAAAAGTGGAATAACACGCGATCAAAAAGACAGATATAAATAACCATGGTACCGCTGAAAACGTCATCTTGTCCCGCAAAAAACGAGCCGCAATACAGCATCATCAGCAAAAAAATAAAAAAGTTATAGTCCTAAGAATAAAGCGATGCCAAAATAATTATTTTTTCTATAAAATAGTTTTTATCATATAAAAGCGCTAAAACATAAAAAAATGATATAAATGAGGTGTCGCTGTAATCGTACTTTTCAAAAAACCTGATCTGCACATCCAAACATAGACACAGTGTGAACAGGTGCTGAACCCAGAGTCGCCAACTCGTATATATTTAAGTAAATAGGGCAGCACACTGCAGCGCCAAAACATGCAAACTTGAAAACACAAAATTTGAACTGCATTACTGCACTGAAAATATGAAAAATGAGAGCTTTTAGCGCATAAAAATGGCCAATTTTATGTGTACCTCGTAGCCACGATAAGGCATCTCTCTTATACGAGGCCCTACGCTTGACCTACCTCTCTGAGAATAAACGTCTCCATCTGAATGGGTACATGTGAAACCTCTCCTTGGACTCAAATTCTCTCTCACTGTGGAGGGGTATTGGACCTATTATAATTAAAACACCTGAAGCTAGGAGGCGGGGAGTGCACGATCAGAAGGCTAGAGAATACATTTCAAAAAACCTGATCTGCACATCCAAACATAGACACAGTGTGAACAGGTGCTGAACCCAGAGTCGCCAACTCGTATATATTTAAGTAAATAGGGCAGCACACTGCAGCGCCAAAACATGCAAACTTGAAAACACAAAATTTGAACTGCATTACTGCACTGAAAATATGAAAAATGAGAGCTTTTAGCGCATAAAAATGGCCAATTTTATGTGTACCTCGTAGCCACGATAAGGCATCTCTCTTATACGAGGCCCTACGCTTGACCTACCTCTCTGAGAATAAACGTCTCCATCTGAATGGGTACATGTGAAACCTCTCCTTGGACTCAAATTCTCTCTCACTGTGGAGGGGTATTGGACCTATTATAATTAAAACACCTGAAGCTAGGAGGCGGGGAGTGCACGATCAGAAGGCTAGAGAATACATTTCAAAAAACCTGATCTGCACATCCAAACATAGACACAGTGTGAACAGGTGCTGAACCCAGAGTCGCCAACTCGTATATATTTAAGTAAATAGGGCAGCACACTGCAGCGCCAAAACATGCAAACTTGAAAACACAAAATTTGAACTGCATTACTGCACTGAAAATATGAAAAATGAGAGCTTTTAGCGCATAAAAATGGCCAATTTTATGTGTACCTCGTAGCCACGATAAGGCATCTCTCTTATACGAGGCCCTACGCTTGACCTACCTCTCTGAGAATAAACGTCTCCATCTGAATGGGTACATGTGAAACCTCTCCTTGGACTCAAATTCTCTCTCACTGTGGAGGGGTATTGGACCTATTATAATTAAAACACCTGAAGCTAGGAGGCGGGGAGTGCACGATCAGAAGGCTAGAGAATACATTTCAAAAAACCTGATCTGCACATCCAAACATAGACACAGTGTGAACAGGTGCTGAACCCAGAGTCGCCAACTCGTATATATTTAAGTAAATAGGGCAGCACACTGCAGCGCCAAAACATGCAAACTTGAAAACACAAAATTTGAACTGCATTACTGCACTGAAAATATGAAAAATGAGAGCTTTTAGCGCATAAAAATGGCCAATTTTATGTGTACCTCGTAGCCACGATAAGGCATCTCTCTTATACGAGGCCCTACGCTTGACCTACCTCTCTGAGAATAAACGTCTCCATCTGAATGGGTACATGTGAAACCTCTCCTTGGACTCAAATTCTCTCTCACTGTGGAGGGGTATTGGACCTATTATAATTAAAACACCTGAAGCTAGGAGGCGGGGAGTGCACGATCAGAAGGCTAGAGAATACATTTCAAAAAACCTGATCTGCACATCCAAACATAGACACAGTGTGAACAGGTGCTGAACCCAGAGTCGCCAACTCGTATATATTTAAGTAAATAGGGCAGCACACTGCAGCGCCAAAACATGCAAACTTGAAAACACAAAATTTGAACTGCATTACTGCACTGAAAATATGAAAAATGAGAGCTTTTAGCGCATAAAAATGGCCAATTTTATGTGTACCTCGTAGCCACGATAAGGCATCTCTCTTATACGAGGCCCTACGCTTGACCTACCTCTCTGAGAATAAACGTCTCCATCTGAATGGGTACATGTGAAACCTCTCCTTGGACTCAAATTCTCTCTCACTGTGGAGGGGTATTGGACCTATTATAATTAAAACACCTGAAGCTAGGAGGCGGGGAGTGCACGATCAGAAGGCTAGAGAATACATTTCAAAAAACCTGATCTGCACATCCAAACATAGACACAGTGTGAACAGGTGCTGAACCCAGAGTCGCCAACTCGTATATATTTAAGTAAATAGGGCAGCACACTGCAGCGCCAAAACATGCAAACTTGAAAACACAAAATTTGAACTGCATTACTGCACTGAAAATATGAAAAATGAGAGCTTTTAGCGCATAAAAATGGCCAATTTTATGTGTACCTCGTAGCCACGATAAGGCATCTCTCTTATACGAGGCCCTACGCTTGACCTACCTCTCTGAGAATAAACGTCTCCATCTGAATGGGTACATGTGAAACCTCTCCTTGGACTCAAATTCTCTCTCACTGTGGAGGGGTATTGGACCTATTATAATTAAAACACCTGAAGCTAGGAGGCGGGGAGTGCACGATCAGAAGGCTAGAGAATACATTTCAAAAAACCTGATCTGCACATCCAAACATAGACACAGTGTGAACAGGTGCTGAACCCAGAGTCGCCAACTCGTATATATTTAAGTAAATAGGGCAGCACACTGCAGCGCCAAAACATGCAAACTTGAAAACACAAAATTTGAACTGCATTACTGCACTGAAAATATGAAAAATGAGAGCTTTTAGCGCATAAAAATGGCCAATTTTATGTGTACCTCGTAGCCACGATAAGGCATCTCTCTTATACGAGGCCCTACGCTTGACCTACCTCTCTGAGAATAAACGTCTCCATCTGAATGGGTACATGTGAAACCTCTCCTTGGACTCAAATTCTCTCTCACTGTGGAGGGGTATTGGACCTATTATAATTAAAACACCTGAAGCTAGGAGGCGGGGAGTGCACGATCAGAAGGCTAGAGAATACATTTCAAAAAACCTGATCTGCACATCCAAACATAGACACAGTGTGAACAGGTGCTGAACCCAGAGTCGCCAACTCGTATATATTTAAGTAAATAGGGCAGCACACTGCAGCGCCAAAACATGCAAACTTGAAAACACAAAATTTGAACTGCATTACTGCACTGAAAATATGAAAAATGAGAGCTTTTAGCGCATAAAAATGGCCAATTTTATGTGTACCTCGTAGCCACGATAAGGCATCTCTCTTATACGAGGCCCTACGCTTGACCTACCTCTCTGAGAATAAACGTCTCCATCTGAATGGGTACATGTGAAACCTCTCCTTGGACTCAAATTCTCTCTCACTGTGGAGGGGTATTGGACCTATTATAATTAAAACACCTGAAGCTAGGAGGCGGGGAGTGCACGATCAGAAGGCTAGAGAATACATTTCAAAAAACCTGATCTGCACATCCAAACATAGACACAGTGTGAACAGGTGCTGAACCCAGAGTCGCCAACTCGTATATATATAAGTAAATAGGGCAGCACACTGCAGCGCCAAAACATGCAAACTTGAAAACACAAAATTTGAACTGCATTACTGCACTGAAAATATGAAAAATGAGAGCTTTTAGCGCATAAAAATGGCCAATTTTATGTGTACCTCGTAGCCACGATAAGGCATCTCTCTTATACGAGGCCCTACGCTTGACCTACCTCTCTGAGAATAAACGTCTCCATCTGAATGGGTACATGTGAAACCTCTCCTTGGACTCAAATTCTCTCTCACTGTGGAGGGGTATTGGACCTATTATAATTAAAACACCTGAAGCTAGGAGGCGGGGAGTGCACGATCAGAAGGCTAGAGAATACATTTCAAAAAACCTGATCTGCACATCCAAACATAGACACAGTGTGAACAGGTGCTGAACCCAGAGTCGCCAACTCGTATATATTTAAGTAAATAGGGCAGCACACTGCAGCGCCAAAACATGCAAACTTGAAAACACAAAATTTGAACTGCATTACTGCACTGAAAATATGAAAAATGAGAGCTTTTAGCGCATAAAAATGGCCAATTTTTAATTATAATAGGTCCAATACCCCTCCACAGTGAGAGAGAATTTGAGTCCAAGGAGAGGTTTCACATGTACCCATTCAGATGGAGACGTTTATTCTCAGAGAGGTAGGTCAAGCGTAGGGCCTCGTATAAGAGAGATGCCTTATCGTGGCTACGAGGTACACATAAAATTGGCCATTTTTATGCGCTAAAAGCTCTCATTTTTCATATTTTCAGTGCAGTAATGCAGTTCAAATTTTGTGTTTTCAAGTTTGCATGTTTTGGCGCTGCAGTGTGCTGCCCTATTTACTTAAATATATACGAGTTGGCGACTCTGGGTTCAGCACCTGTTCACACTGTGTCTATGTTTGGATGTGCAGATCAGGTTTTTTGAAATGTATTCTCTAGCCTTCTGATCGTGCACTCCCCGCCTCCTAGCTTCAGGTGTTTTAATTATAATAGGTCCAATACCCCTCCACAGTGAGAGAGAATTTGAGTCCAAGGAGAGGTTTCACATGTACCCATTCAGATGGAGACGTTTATTCTCAGAGAGGTAGGTCAAGCGTAGGGCCTCGTATAAGAGAGATGCCTTATCGTGGCTACGAGGTACACATAAAATTGGCCATTTTTATGCGCTAAAAGCTCTCATTTTTCATATTTTCAGTGCAGTAATGCAGTTCAAATTTTGTGTTTTCAAGTTTGCATGTTTTGGCGCTGCAGTGTGCTGCCCTATTTACTTAAATATATACGAGTTGGCGACTCTGGGTTCAGCACCTGTTCACACTGTGTCTATGTTTGGATGTGCAGATCAGGTTTTTTGAAATGTATTCTCTAGCCTTCTGATCGTGCACTCCCCGCCTCCTAGCTTCAGGTGTTTTAATTATAATAGGTCCAATACCCCTCCACAGTGAGAGAGAATTTGAGTCCAAGGAGAGGTTTCACATGTACCCATTCAGATGGAGACGTTTATTCTCAGAGAGGTAGGTCAAGCGTAGGGCCTCGTATAAGAGAGATGCCTTATCGTGGCTACGAGGTACACATAAAATTGGCCATTTTTATGCGCTAAAAGCTCTCATTTTTCATATTTTCAGTGCAGTAATGCAGTTCAAATTTTGTGTTTTCAAGTTTGCATGTTTTGGCGCTGCAGTGTGCTGCCCTATTTACTTAAATATATACGAGTTGGCGACTCTGGGTTCAGCACCTGTTCACACTGTGTCTATGTTTGGATGTGCAGATCAGGTTTTTTGAAATGTATTCTCTAGCCTTCTGATCGTGCACTCCCCGCCTCCTAGCTTCAGGTGTTTTAATTATAATAGGTCCAATACCCCTCCACAGTGAGAGAGAATTTGAGTCCAAGGAGAGGTTTCACATGTACCCATTCAGATGGAGACGTTTATTCTCAGAGAGGTAGGTCAAGCGTAGGGCCTCGTATAAGAGAGATGCCTTATCGTGGCTACGAGGTACACATAAAATTGGCCATTTTTATGCGCTAAAAGCTCTCATTTTTCATATTTTCAGTGCAGTAATGCAGTTCAAATTTTGTGTTTTCAAGTTTGCATGTTTTGGCGCTGCAGTGTGCTGCCCTATTTACTTAAATATATACGAGTTGGCGACTCTGGGTTCAGCACCTGTTCACACTGTGTCTATGTTTGGATGTGCAGATCAGGTTTTTTGAAATGTATTCTCTAGCCTTCTGATCGTGCACTCCCCGCCTCCTAGCTTCAGGTGTTTTAATTATAATAGGTCCAATACCCCTCCACAGTGAGAGAGAATTTGAGTCCAAGGAGAGGTTTCACATGTACCCATTCAGATGGAGACGTTTATTCTCAGAGAGGTAGGTCAAGCGTAGGGCCTCGTATAAGAGAGATGCCTTATCGTGGCTACGAGGTACACATAAAATTGGCCATTTTTATGCGCTAAAAGCTCTCATTTTTCATATTTTCAGTGCAGTAATGCAGTTCAAATTTTGTGTTTTCAAGTTTGCATGTTTTGGCGCTGCAGTGTGCTGCCCTATTTACTTAAATATATACGAGTTGGCGACTCTGGGTTCAGCACCTGTTCACACTGTGTCTATGTTTGGATGTGCAGATCAGGTTTTTTGAAATGTATTCTCTAGCCTTCTGATCGTGCACTCCCCGCCTCCTAGCTTCAGGTGTTTTAATTATAATAGGTCCAATACCCCTCCACAGTGAGAGAGAATTTGAGTCCAAGGAGAGGTTTCACATGTACCCATTCAGATGGAGACGTTTATTCTCAGAGAGGTAGGTCAAGCGTAGGGCCTCGTATAAGAGAGATGCCTTATCGTGGCTACGAGGTACACATAAAATTGGCCATTTTTATGCGCTAAAAGCTCTCATTTTTCATATTTTCAGTGCAGTAATGCAGTTCAAATTTTGTGTTTTCAAGTTTGCATGTTTTGGCGCTGCAGTGTGCTGCCCTATTTACTTAAATATATACGAGTTGGCGACTCTGGGTTCAGCACCTGTTCACACTGTGTCTATGTTTGGATGTGCAGATCAGGTTTTTTGAAATGTATTCTCTAGCCTTCTGATCGTGCACTCCCCGCCTCCTAGCTTCAGGTGTTTTAATTATAATAGGTCCAATACCCCTCCACAGTGAGAGAGAATTTGAGTCCAAGGAGAGGTCTCACATGTACCCATTCAGATGGAGACGTTTATTCTCAGAGAGGTAGGTCAAGCGTAGGGCCTCGTATAAGAGAGATGCCTTATCGTGGCTACGAGGTACACATAAAATTGGCCATTTTTATGCGCTAAAAGCTCTCATTTTTCATATTTTCAGTGCAGTAATGCAGTTCAAATTTTGTGTTTTCAAGTTTGCATGTTTTGGCGCTGCAGTGTGCTGCCCTATTTACTTAAATATATACGAGTTGGCGACTCTGGGTTCAGCACCTGTTCACACTGTGTCTATGTTTGGATGTGCAGATCAGGTTTTTTGAAATGTATTCTCTAGCCTTCTGATCGTGCACTCCCCGCCTCCTAGCTTCAGGTGTTTTAATTATAATAGGTCCAATACCCCTCCACAGTGAGAGAGAATTTGAGTCCAAGGAGAGGTTTCACATGTACCCATTCAGATGGAGACGTTTATTCTCAGAGAGGTAGGTCAAGCGTAGGGCCTCGTATAAGAGAGATGCCTTATCGTG